>NC_136264.1:68434229-68441729 GCF_964187855.1 Myxine glutinosa | reverse complement strand
TATCCAATGGCTTGATCTCTGATCATCAATTTGGTTTCAGACCAGGTCACTCTACTCTGGACATGCTGCTTCTGTTGTCTCAACAATGGATGGATGTCCTCAACGCCAAACAGGAAATCAGAGCCGTCTCCCTTGACATATCTCGTGCCTTCGATACGGTCTGGCACCCCGCCCTGCTCACCAAACTCTCCTCTTATGGTATCCATGGAAATCTCCACGCATGGCTTGCGGACTTCCTTTCCGGTTGCAGTCAACATGTGACCCTGAATGGAATTCACTCATCTCCCCTTCCTGTTCAGGCCGCAGCTCCTCACTATCTCTTTGCTGATCACTCGACTCTCTGCTGCTCCATATCTCATCCCTCAGATCGGCAGGCAGCAGCCTCTTCACTCTCTGTAGACCTGGACAACATCATAAACTGGTCAAACAAGTGGAACATGTCTTTCAATCCTGACAAATCCCACGCCCTCACTACGTCTCTCGGAAACGACCGTCTGGAAAACCCTCCCATCTATTTTCTGAACAATCCTCTCGAAGAAGTTCCGTCACTCAAGCTTTTGGGTCTCACTATCTGCCCTGATCTTTCCTGGGAAAACCACATTTCCAAGCTGGCCTCCAAAGCCAGTCGCCGACTGCGCATCCTCCATCGTGCAAAGTCCTCCCTTGGCACCTCTGAGCTCCTCACCACATACAAAGCTTTCATCCGCAGCTTGATGGAGTACTGCTCTCCCCTCTGGGCTGGTGCTCCTGCCTCATACCTATCTCGGCTTCACGCTGTTGAATCCAAAGCTTTCAGAATCATTGGTATCTCCCACGATGAAGCTGATTCTGAGGGCTTTTCACTCTCTCACCGAAGGCAGGTTGGTGGTCTTTCTGTCTTATATAGACTCCTCTCTGGCCTAATCCCCCTGCTCTGTCTGTGCTCCCCAAATATTCCTTCAGGACGCACAAGATCTGTTTGCAACCCTCTTCTGTTGAAACTGCCAAAAATCAAGACTCGCTGCTCACCTTCACTCTTTCATTCCTCTTTATTCCTGCCACTGGAACAGACTCCCACACTCTCTTCAATCCCTGTCCTCCCTCCAGATCTCCAAAACAGCTGTTCACCACCATCTCTTATGTTCCCCTTTTGAAAACCTTGATCCTTTCTACCACCTGTTAACACACCCCAAGCAACCCTTTTTCAACTTCACCTCCAGACCTTGAAGAATTTGGGTGCCACTTGAAATAATATAAAATATAAAATAAGTTAGATTTTTTAAAATACCATTCGAAAACTTGGCTGAACAGTACAACCCTGATGCAGCCGATACTTCGTCCGACAGTGAGGAAGATGATTAGTATTAAATTTCTCACCAGATAGAGCAATTCATTACATTTGTATTTTCTCGGTACTCAGAGTGATACTTTTATTGCAGTTACTAGCAGAAGTACCCGGCGTTGCCGGGAGGGGGAGGGAGGGAAGGGGAGGGGCGGGAGAGGGGGTATTATGGGTAGATCAGTGACAAAAATATCAATTTAATCAATTTTAAATTCAGGCTGTAACAGCAAAATGTGAAATACGTCGAGGGGTGTGAATAATTTCTGAAGGCACTGTGTATAAATATAATGTTTGATACCAATCAACACCTTGTGGAATTTTCATAACCAATGAGTAAAACAATGACAACGCAGCTTTCAACTATTTCTGCAGCCTCCACAGGACACAAAGTGGCAAGGATTTATGGCAATGTAAAAAGGAGAGTTGTTTCTTCATTAGGAGCGGCAAGCCGTGTCGTGCATTTGGCAATAATGACAAAGACAGACACTTAGGAGAAAATAAAGAATGCACTCAAGAATGTATGGCAATCGTAATTCAAACCATTAAGTTGATGCAAGCTCGAGACAGGGGGCATCCATCTCTCTTAGCCACCAACACTGAGCTTCCTTAATGAGATGTATTTACAATAGGTTGAAAAACTGAAACGAGTCCAAGAGACGAAAATGCATTCTCGGATTCAGACTCGCGCAATATATTGCATGGCGGATATGTCAGAGTGCAACCACGTACAACATACGCTCGCCTTACACTCTCGACAGAGAGCGTGTCAGGGTGTTCACAAAAACTGAATGCTTCAAGTGTACAATTTCCCCGGATAGGTCACCACCCTATCTCAGTGTGTGGAAATTTCCAAACAACTGCGCCAATCAAAACCACGTCAGTGAGGGAAAGCAACGAGGCTTTAGCCACTCGACAACCATGCAGCACAATCATGTACGTCGGGTGACAAAACAGACAGACCTTTCAGTTACGGGATTGAAACCCACGGATAATTAAGGGAATCGGTGAAAAAATGCAAACAGATGAGTTTTAAAAAATTGGTAAAAACGGCTGTTTCAGCAAAGGTTGTTGTAAGACAAGCAGTCCTGTTGGAAACAGAAAACAAATCCCTTTGGTGGCAGCATTCGGATGATAAACAAGAGTACATTGGGAAATTGCTTTCAAATGAACCATTAAATTGCGACCACAAATAGCTGAAAACAACGCAGGGTTAGAGCTAAAATGAAAATAAAATATTGCGACAGTGCGAGAAGCAGAAGTGCAACAACCAACAGCCAGTGTGAGAAGCAAATCGCAAAGCAATGACCAACCCAGATTGATTATAGCTATCTGCATAATGGCTGAGTTGTGAAATGGCTCATGAGCATTTCACCTTAAGGCAAACCCTCTCATCTACTTCTGAAACAATGCTCATGAGGAAGTTCAGTCACTCAAGTGTTTGGGTCTCACCGTCAGCAATGATCTTTACTTGAGCAAACCACATTTCTAAGTTGGCCTCCAAAGCCAGGCTCCATCTTTTGTCCACCTACAAAGCCTTCATCCGCATCTTGATGGAGTACTGCTCCACCCGTTTGGACTGGTGCCCACGCCCCCGCATACTTTGACGCCTTATAAACCAAGGCCTTCAGAATCATCAGACTCTCTTGGGATGAAGCTGAGTGTCTGGGCCTATTACATTCACATTGCAGAGAGGACAGTAGTCTGTTTTCTACAACCTCTCTTCTTCTACAGCCTGGTGTTGGCTTAGCGGTTAGGGTGCCGGCTTGGGATCCTAGGATCCTGGGTTCGAATCCCGGTCGATCGCTGAATTAACGCCAGGGGGGTTGACTCAGCCTGTCATCCTTCCGAGGTCGGCAAATTGAGTACCAGCTTGCTGGGATGAATGATCCCGGTGTGTACCCCGGTTTAGAATAGCTACACCGTAACCCTGCGCATCGTAAGAGGCGACCAAGGGTTGGCGTCAGGAAGGGCATCCGGCCATAAAAACATTGCCTCAAACAGGGAGCCATGATTGTCATGGGGCCCGCAAGGCTAACCCCTGCTCTAGCGGGGAAAATGGCCTTAAAACGATCATTCATTCATATTCTCTTCTTCGACAACCTTAACCCTCCACCCTTTACTTGCTCTTATGGTGTTGCATCCTCGGCCCTCCACCCTAAGGTTTTTGCAAGGCACATGTGATCTGCAGTAACACCCTTCTTGCTAAACTCCCAAAATCAAGAACCACTGCCTGTGGAAGAAACTTCCTCAGTCTGATCAATCTCATTCTTCCCTCCTGGGCTTCAAGACATTTGTTCACCAGCATCCCCATCAGCCTGGTGTTGGCTTAGCGGTAAAGCTTCGCAGACAGTGCAGACGTTGTGGTGGTGACTTCACTACATTCATCATCGATTGGAGCACTAATATATTATTTCTTATTATTATATATTAGTTATTATTTCTTATTATTATTATACATTAGTTATTATTTCTTATTATTATATATTAGTTATTATTTCATATTATTATTATATTAGTTATTACTTCTTATTATTATTATATTAGTTATTATTTATTATTATTATATATTAATTATTATTTATTATTATTATTATTATATATTAGTTATTATTTATTATTATGTAGTTGTAATTGTCATGGTTCCCTTTTTGAGGCAGTGTTTTATGGCCGGATGCCCTTCCTGGCGCGAACCCTTTTAGTCGCCTCTCACGACACACGCAGGGACACGGTGTACCTATTCTAAACCGGGGTACACACCGGTTGAAGCTGAAGGGAAAGGTGTATGCTGCATGTGTGAGAAGTGTTATGATTTATAGAAGCGAGACATGGGTAATTAACGTAGAGCAGCAACGAAGGCTTGAAAGGGTGGAAATGCGAATGGTTCGGTGGATGTGTGGAGTATCGTTGAGAGAGAGGAAGACAAATGATGAATTGCGAAAGATGCTGGGAATAGAGCCTGTGATGGATGCTGTGAAGAGAAACAGGTTGAGATGGTTTGGTCATGTGCTGAGGAAGGATGAAAGTGACTGGTTGAGAAGAATGATGGAAATGAATGTAGAAGGAAGTAGAGGACGGGGAAGACCGAGAAAGATTTGGCTAAAGATGGTCGAAGAAGAAATGCGGGCAAGGGGGTTAACAAGGGGAGATGCAGAAAATATGGCAAAATGAAGAAGATTGTCACGGGGACCGCAAGGCTAACCCCTGCTCTTGCAGGGAAAATGGCCTTTAAATGTCTGTTGTTGTTGTGTTATTTATTATTATTATTATCCCGGTGTGTACCCTGGTTAGAATAGGTACACCGTATCCCTGCGTGTCGTAAGAGGCGACTAAGAGGGTTGGCGTCAGGAAGGGCATCCGGCCATAAAAAACATTGCTCAAAAAGAGAACCATGACAATTACAACTGCATATGGGCAGGGTACCGCCCGAAGTGGAGATCGGTTTCTGAGGTTTGGGACATGGAATGTAGGGACAATGACAGGGAGATCAGGAGAAGTGGTAGAAGTATTGGTCAGAAGAAGAGTGGACATATGTTGTGTGCAAGAGACGAGATGGAAGGGAAGTGGTGTGAGAATGGTGAAGGGTAGGCAGGGACAGAAATACAAGTTTGTGTGGCAAGGGTGCCCGGAGGGCGTGAATGGTGTTGGTGTCCTGTTTTCTGAGGAGTTTGTAGACAGTGTGGTGAGTGTGACTAGAGTGAGTGATAGGTTGATGATGGTGAAAATGATGATTGGAAAGCTCTTGGTGAACGTCATCTCGGGATATGTTCCGCAGGTTGGTCGGAGCGATGAAGAGAAGGACAGGTTCTGGTGTGCGACAGAGAAGCTGATGGAAAACGTGAAAGCTGAGGAAGTTGTTGTGATAGGAGGAGATCTAAATGGGCATGTGGGAAGGAGTATGGACGGTTTTGAGGGAGTTCATGGGGGTTATGGATATGGTGTGAGAAATGGGGAAGGTGAAAGGATTTTGGAGTTTGCTGATGGAGCTGATTTGTTGATTTGTAATACTCAGTTCCAGAAAGAGGATAATAAGCTTGTTACATACACTTCAGGTGGGTCGACGACAACCGTTGACTACCTGATGGTGCATAGGCGAGATATGGGGCACCTCCGGGACACAAAGGTGATCCCGGGGGAGGAGGCTGTTTCACAGCACCACTTGGTTGTCTGCGACATAAGGGTGAAAGGTGCGAGGAGAGCTCGGCGGGTGAAGTACCAACCGAGAATGAAGGTGTGGAGGTTGAAAGAGGTGACAGTAAGGGAGGCATTAAAAGAGAGGCTGAGTAGGGTAGAGGATGATGTGGTTGAGCTTGAACGTGGTTGGATGTCAATGAAAGATAGTCTGTTGGGAGCCGTTGGCGAGGTATGTGGATGGACAAAAGCACCACCGAGGCACTCGGAAACATGGTGGTGGGATGAGGAAGTTGGAAAGAGGATTGACAAGAAGAGGAAGAAGTTCAAGGAGTGGCAGAAGGCGAAGGGTACGGGAGCAGAAAAAGCAGAGCATGAAAGTTATAAGGCAGACAGGAAGGCTGCAAAGAAAGAGGTAGCAAAGGCGCAGGAGGCATGTAGAAAAATGTTTGGAGATCGCTTGCATTCGGAAGAGGGTCAGAGAGCGGTATTCATGATTGCAAAGCAGATAGCGAAAGAGAGGTGTGATGTGATGGGGGTGAGTTGCTTGAAGGATGAAGTGGGACAAATCGTTGTGGACCCAGATGGAATTAAAGGAAGATGGAAAAGATATATGGAAATGCTGTTGAATACAGAGAATGAATGGGATGGCGACATAAAGAGTAACCCAGTTTTAGGACCGGCAGAGAAGATAACCGAGAAGGAAGTTGAGGAAGCGATAAAAGCAATAAAAACCACCGTTTAGAGGCCATTTTTCCCCGCAAAGCAGGGGTTGGCCTTTTTCGGGGACCGTGGTTGTTGTTGTTTTTTTGGTCCCCTTTTTGAAGCAATGTTTTACGGCCGGATGCCCTTCCTGCCGCCAACCCTTTTTGTCGCCTTTTACGACAAGCAGGGAATTACCAGTGAACTGGTACTCAATTAGCCGACCTCGGAAGGATGACAGGCTGAGTCAACCCCCCTGGCGTTAATTCAGCGATCGACCGGGATTCGAACCCAGGATCCTAGGATCCTAAGCTGGCACCCTAGCCGCTAGCCCAACCCTAAAAGCAATGAAGAGTAGAAAAGCGGGAGGGCCGACGGGAGTTGTGTGAGATATGTTGAAGGCAGCAGGAAGTTGGGGTGTGAAGTGAATGACAGAGATCTGTAATCTGGTGGTGAAAGAAGGCCGCATTCCAGTAGATTGGGAACTGAGTACTCTCGTCCCTCTATACAAGGGGAAAGGTGACCCTCTGGAGTGTGGCTCGTACCGAGCGATAAAGTTATTGGAGCATGGGATGAAGGTATTGGAAAGGGTGTTGGAGAGGAGGATAAGGAAGAAGGTGAAGATCGACGAAATGCAGTCTGGATTTATGCCAGGAAGAGGAACGACAGACGCGCTCTCTATTGTGAGGCAGTCGCAGGAGAAGTACATGGAGAAGAGGAAGAAGTTGTTTCTTGGGTTTGCTGATCTGGAGAAAGCATTCGATGGGGTTCCACGCGAAGTATTGACATGGGCATTGAGGAAGTTAGGAGTGGATGAATGGTTGATCAGAGTAGTGATGGCAATGTACAAAAGAGCGTGCACAGCTGCAACGACGAAGGACGGGAACAGTGGTGAGTTTGAGGTTAAGGTGGGAGTGCATCAGGGGTCGGTACTAAGTCCACTACTATTTGTAGCTGTGATGGAGGTGCTGGCTCAGAACGTAAAGGAGGGTTTACCGTGGGAGTTGTTGTATGCAGATGATCTGGTGTTGATTGCGGAAAGTATAGATGGACTGAAGGAAAAGATGAACAAGTGGAAGGAATGTATGGAGACAAAAGGTCTGAAGGTGAATATCGGAAAGACGAAGGTGATGGCAAGTGGTAAAGCATGTGGTGAGGTGGAAAGAACTGGGAAGTGGCCATGTGCTGTGTGCAGGAAGGGTGTCGGAGTGAACTCCATTCAATGTACAATGTGCGCTGAGTGGGTTCATCAAAAATGTAGTGGTCTGAGAGGGTCATTAACCAGTGTGGCAGCTACATTCAAATGTAAGGTGTGCACAGAGGGAGCTGCAGATGGAGGAAATTTTGAG
>NC_136264.1:68331729-68429229 GCF_964187855.1 Myxine glutinosa | reverse complement strand
CCACTCCACCGAAAGGGCCTCACCATTTGGGTCCAGTTCTGACGCGTACGTGTTTGGGGTCAGCCACTCATGATGATTTTGTGAAGGTGAAATCATGACCAATCAAGGATGGAATGACCATGAGGTTTTTAGTTATCCAATGCAAATACGGAATCGTTGAGCCAATGTTTGTAATAAATTGAGAGTATCAACAACATTTCTTCCAAAACAAAACTTCATACTTTTAATTTTCATAAACCTAACAGTATTCTACTTCAAAACAGCCCATGCATTCAAACTTAGTACAAAGGTTGGGGAAGGTCTTTGAGTGAAAACGGATTTCCGTGCCCATCATGCTGAATGCTCTGCGACATACACAATTCTGCAGAGTGATTTGTAGCATTCAGAAGCTTGTATTATCCTCCGTTCAATGAAACAGTGCCCGAAAGAACAGAGTGTTCTAAAGAGATATTATTGTGAAATGGCTGCCCAGGTGCTTCATTTGTTGGTTTGCTAAATATACCCGAACACACCCGCAATCCTGTTTCACAGAGACAAACGCTGAATGCTCTGCGGAATTGTCCTATTTAAGGGGAATGCGAAATATGTTTGTGCAAGAAGGGCAGATGAGCTGTCCTACCTTGGTTCTGCAAAACTTCTCATCATCTGTAAAGCATTTGGTCAAAGCATGGGAGAGTTCTCCCATGTGGGCAAGCACACCTGCATCAGACCTTCTCGCTCCTGACAATGCCCAACAAGATGTCACACAGGGTTGACTACTTTCTCACTTGGAATGGTTGTGGTCTTTCGATATTCCACCCTCAGTCTTCTGGAGTGGACACCATTATACAACACCTCCCTCGTTGGCACGCCTTCAAAGGTCCGTCCGGGCTGCTTGCTTGCCTGAATTCCTTTATCCCTCTCTTCTAATGCCGATGGAATCCAATTGCATTTCCCCCTTTACTGCATCATGGCTGCAGCTCAGTATCGTTCTCATTTGCATTGATGAATTTATTATTACAAGCAGAGTAGCCGCTCGACAGGGGACCTTCGAAGCATGCAACATGTCCTCCTGACACATACCTTTTTTTGAGCAGCGTATAAGCAACTGACAGCTCTCTCATTCACTCCCGAAAATAAAATAAAAAAATCCCGGGGCATGAAGCAAAAACATGCCTGCTGCTTCTAATTCAAAACAGGTCACTGCACTGAAAAACGTGGGGGCAGGAATACTGTACTGTAAAGAGTGCGGACTTGTAATACCCTCTCCCACCTGGAGGTAGTGCAACATGATACACATCTACGTGAGGAATTTGCGTCCCCCCCCTCCCCCCCCCCCCTCCCATCCCCTCACCTTCTACCTGATCCGATGTCGTAAATCTGGATGCAATATGCCCAGCACTGTAGGAAATGCATGGCTGGCAAACACACACACACACACACACACACACACACACACACACACACACACACACACACACACACACACACACACACACACACACACACACACACACACACACACACACACACACACACACACACACACACACACACACACACACACACACACACACACACGACTTGTATTACAGATTTCTGCTCACCTCCGACCAAATCCCACCTTCAATTTGACGTCACGTTTGTGTGAGCGTTGGCTATCCACTCAATCCTCTTATGCAATGGTTCCCAACCTGTGGTACGCGTTCCACTAGTGGTACGCGAGGGCCTTCCAGGTGGTTCGCGACTCAACCTTTAAAAAAAACGATTTGGCCTGATAATTTTTTTATTTCTGATTTCTGATATATTTCATGATTTCCGATGTGCTGTGAGCAAAGTCATGCCCCGCATCGACCAGCTGGTGGAGAAGAAACAGATGCAGCCCTCGCATTAAATTGAAATAAGCCTGATATCTTATCGAATTGAGTTTTTCTGGAACCAGGTGGTACGCGGATTGAGTTTTTCTGGAACCAGGTGGTACGCGGCGACGGTACGGGACCTCCAAGTGGTACTCGATCAGAAAACGGTTGGGAAACGATGCTCTTATGTGTCAGCCGTTAACCCCACGTCCTCCGCGATTTAAATCCTAGATGAGCCTTGACTTTGCACAAAAACGGTATAATGTGGAATCGGTGCGACTCCAGAACGTGGCCATTCCCAACACAAGTTAATAAAAGTAATTATTTGTCCCAAAGCACGTCTTACATGCACAACCTGCAGCGAAAGCTCGACTTGGTACAAGCTCCTTGAAGAGCCGTTGCTTGGCAAAAATTACTTTTTGAGGCACTGCAGTTCCCTTCAAACCTGGCCAGTGTAACGACGCACAATTTACTGCATCCAAAATGTTACGTATTAACTCGCTTATATTGCCTTGGGCTGTTGTGCACCGATGTGGTCCAAATGCCCAGCTGACTTAGGACATCGGTGCATTGTGGGGTCATTGTGGGGATTTGCTTATGCTGGATGTTTTGTTTCTGTGAATGTTCTGCAGAAACTTAAACCGTACGACTCCCTTGCGTGCAAGCATGAATGAAGGCTCTCGCTAATGACACGCAATATCTCAAATGACACTCCTGCATCCGTCTTTGTATTGTGGGTCCTTGGGGTTTAAGCAGTTGATGGGCTCCCTACCGATATTGCACCAAGCAAGCCCGGGTCCTTAGGGGCGTGATGGTGGCTTTAGAGGAGATTGCAATAGGCAAGATGGCACAAACTCGTTTCCCAACCCATTTTAGTCTTATCCGCTGCAATGGTTTATTTATTTTAATGCGGTTGTGCTTTCCACTTCTCATATCTTATTGCTTTAATTTTATCCCAGCATTTTGCATATGTTCTTCATGTGTTACACAGTTATCTTTAATACATCAGGGTCTCGTACAGCAGATTGTTCTTATTTTGCAGAGATGGGGTGGTTTGGGGGGGAGGGGGTGGGAGGTCATTCTAGGTCGATGTGAGAAATATTATCACACTTTGAGTCTGCAATTGCAACAACTTAACTCCTCTGCAAACGCACAATGTTACAGCTACAGCCAAAGCTAAAATGAAGAACATTCTGGTAAAACAATCAAACTATTACATGGAGCTTCGTTGCAAGCTTGTGCGCGAGAAATCGATGACTTGCTCAGGTGACAGACAGCATGACTTAAAATAGATAACTTACCTTTGGAGGCTTTATCTCTCCACATCGCCAGTTCATGTCGATCCGGTGTTGCCGCATGTAAGCACTCTTCCATGGGCTGTACGTAAAGTTTGGCGTTGTTGCTTTTCTTCTCTTTACATGCAAAGGTTGCTCCAGACCTACAGACACGACAATGAGAAATTGAAGTGTTTAAACACGGAAAGATTGCTCCAAATTTGGAGACAGAAACGTAATAATATGACTAGAACGGCAGTCGGTAGAGCGCATTACCTCCTCTGCCAGGCTGAACAGTTTATGTTTTGTATCCCACTGATAGGCCACACCTTAACCAAAATAGAATCGCTTGTTCTTGTCACCTAACCACCTTATCCACCAAGTTTTGTCACAATCTGTCCACCACTTTTTGAGATATCGTGCTCACAGACAGACAGACAAAACAGACAAAGCCAAACGGGTGAAAACATTACCTCCGCCCATCCTCAGTGGTAGAGGTAAAAATGGGTATTTGAGGTTCCAGAAACTGAAACCATCCCCAAAAGACCAAAACATACAGCTATAAAATAAACTCTGCACAAAAAGGAACGTTTATTGTTGAACCCTTACATGACATTGTGACAAACAAATCCATTGTGATGAAAAAAATGTCACCGATCTGAGGAACCCATGCTTGTGCATTCTTCCAAATGCCGTTCATGAGGGCTTTCACCTTACAAATGGTACGTATCACACATTCCTGAAGGAAACATTCTCGAATATAATTACACACACGTTTCAGGCTGGCCACATTCGCCAGTTTGCGATGTCAGAACAAATCCGCTAGGGCAAAGCAATGTGAGGAATCGCTGCAAGCTCATTGAAGCTCTCGCATGGATAAAATCTTATAGAGATGCATTGAAAATAGTTGCTCAACAAAAGAAAGAAAGAAAAAAAGAACAATTTGAAACCAATAAACCCACATCATGGCGTATTCTCCAGATTATAGTCGTACAAGATAAAATGTCAGTGCCTGAAACTATGTATCGAGTGACGATCTATTTTGTCACTCCACTTCCAATTGACAAGGCCTTTGTTGTGAAATCAGAGTCCGGAAGCAGTTTCTCCCATAGGGCATACAATGATCATAATAGACAGCAAGACACGGCTGAGCCACATAATTCGATTTTAAGCATAAAAATAGCTGGACATAAGAGGGTGTAAAAGATGGGGATAGAGGAAGAAGAGGAAGGGGCACAGAGAGGAAGGAGAAAGAGGACGGGGTACAAAGGGAAAGGGGGAAGAGGTAGGGATACAGAGGGGAAGGGAAAGAGGAAGGACTGCAGAGGGGAAGGGGAAAGAGGAAGGACTGCAGAGGGGAAGGGGAAAGAGGAAGGAATGCAGAGGGGAAGGGGAAATGGGAAGGAATGCAGAGGGGAAGGAGAATGAGGAGGGGGTGCAGAGGGGCAGGGGAAAGGGGAAGGGATGCAGAGGGGAAGGGGAGGAGGAAGGAATGCAGAGGGAAAGGGGAAGATGAAGGAATGCAGAGGGGAAGGGGAAAGAGGAAGGAATGCAGAGGGGAAGGGAATAAAGCGGGAAAGGGGAAAGCGAGGGGAAAGGGACAGAGCAGGGAAGGGGAAAGAAAAGTGAGGGAGACATTGTGACAGGCAGGAAAATACAAAGAATGACAGAGATGGTTGAAACCTCCACTAATTTTAGTCGCTCTCCATGTGGTCCACACAGATCTCTCATGCCAAGTATTGCACCAAGATGACAGGTTGACAATTCTTAAGCTCTTCATTACCTTCACCTGAGCATCATCAAGTGCAACCTGCCTCATGTTGACAGCAGCTTATCTTACTGATAAAGGGCACTGCTTTATTAACTATTTAGAATCCATTGACTCGATGTTTGGACCTGAATACTTAATAGAAAACACAAATTGTCTTTCAAAAAGTAATTCCCTGGGATAGTGATCTGAACATTTTGTAAAGGGACAATCCTTGCACAGTCATACATTAACCCAATGCAAACGCCCATCTACAGTGCATTCAGAAAGTATTCAGACCCCTTCACTTTTTTCACATTTTGTTATGTTGCAGCCTTATGCTGAAATCGTTTAAATTCATTTTTTCCCTCATCAATCTACACTCAATACCCAATAATGACAAAGAGAAAACAGGATTTTAGAAAGTTTTGCAAATTTATTAAAAACTAGCCGAAAGCACCCGGCGTTGCCAGGGTTATTTTTGAATGAATTTACTACTATAATTCAGCTTTTACTCATGGCCGTAGAAGATTGACTACTACAATTCAGCTCAGCTTTTAATTGTGAAATGGGCCCAGCCCGGCCGAAGCGGCCTCGACCGGCCTCGCCACCTAGCCTATAACCTTCCTGGGGCCCGCCACGACATTTTTTGTTTCAGAGGTTTCCTCCTATCTTTTACCGTTCAGGAGATTAGCGCGTGCAGACAAACAAACAAAAAAACTTTCTTTTATATATATAGATGGATAGAAGATAAAAACTGAAATATCACATTGACATAAGTATTCAGACCCTTTGCTATGACACTTGAAATTTAGATCAGGTGCCTCCCATTTCTCTTGATCATCTTTGAGATGTTGCTACACCTTGATTGGAGTCCACCTGTGGTAAATTCAATTGATTGGACATGATTTGGAAAGGCACACACCTGTCTATATAAGGTCTCACAGCTGACAATGCATATCAGAGCAAAAACCAAGCCATGAGGTCGAAGGAACTGCCTGCACAGCTCAGAGACATGATTGTGTCGAGGCACAGATCTGGGGAAGCCTACAAAAAAAAAAATCTCTGCTGCATTGAAGGTTCGTTCCAAAGAGCACAGTGGCCTCCATAATTCTAAAATGAAAGAAGTTTGGAACAACCAGGACTCTTCCTCGAGCTGGCCGCCCGGCCAAACTGAGCAATCGGGGGAGAAGGGCCTTGGTAAGAGAGGTGACCAATAACCCGATGGTCACTCTGGCTGAGCTCCAGAGATCCTGTGTGGAGATGGGAGAAACTTCCAGAAGGACAATAATCACTGCAACACTCCATCGATCTGGGCTTTATGGCAGAGTGGCCAGATGGAAGCCTCTCCCCAGTGAAAGACACATGAAAGCCCACTTGGAGTTTGCAAAAACGCACACAAAGGACTCTCAGACTGTGAGAAACAAGATTCTGTGGGCTTTCATGTGTCTTTCACTGGGGAGAGGCTTCCGTCTGGCCACTCTGCCATAAAGCCCGGATCGGTGGAGTGTTGCAGTGATTATTGTCCTTCTGGAAGTTTCTCCCATCTCCACACAGGATCTCTGGAGCTCAGTCAGAGTGACCATCGGGATCTTGGTCACCTCTATTACCAAGGCCGTTCTCCCCCGATTGCTCAGTTTGGCCGGGCGGCCAGCTCGAGGAAGAGTCCTGGTTGTTCCAAACTTCTTCCATTTAAGAATTATGGAGGCCACTGTGCTCTTAGGAACCTTCAATGCAGCAGAGATTTTTTTGTAGGCTTCCCCAGATCTGTGCCTCGACACAATCCTGTCTCTGAGCTGTGCAGGCAGTTCCTTCGACCTCATGGCTTTGTTTTTGCTCTGATATGCATTGTCAGCTGTGAGACCTTATATAGACAGGTGTGTGCCTTTCCAAATCATGTCCAATCAATTGAATTTACCACAGGTGGACTCCAATCAAGGTGGAGAAACATCTCAAAGATGATCAAGAGAAATGGGAGGCACCTGAGCTAAATTTCAAGTGTCATAGCAAAGAGTATGAATACTTATGTCAATGTGATATTTCAGTTTTTTCTTTTTAATAAATCTGCAAAACTTTCTAAAATCCTGTTGTCTCTTTGTCATTATGGGGTATTGAGTGTAGATTGATGAGGGAAAAAAATAATTTAAACGATTTCAGCATAAGGCTGCAACATAACAAAATGTGAAAAAAGTGAAGGGGTCTGAATACTTTCTGAATGCACTGTATATTGAAATAGCCGAACTGTGTTTGGACTGACTATGCATATACAGTGCCCTCCACAAGTATTGGAACAGTGATGTCAAATTTGTTATTTTTGCTATATACTAAAGAAATTTGTAATTTAAATGAAAAGATGAATATGAGGCAAGTGTACAGAAGGTAAGCTTTTATGTCTTGATATTTCTATGCATATTGGTTCACGAGTTATCAAACAGAGTGACCACTATATTCGTCATGGGTGTCTGTCTGTCTGTCTGTCTGTCTGTCCACAGTATAACTACCCGATGATATCATCCGATCTTGATGAAACTTGGGTGGGAGGTTGATATCATGATCTAGTTGTGTCCTGCCTAGAGTGGGCGTATTGCGCCCATTGTGGGTGGAACCACACCCGAAAAAGATTTCTTTTTAGGGGGTAATCGAGTTCAAGCTCCATCTTCTCCGAGGGAGGTGGTGGAATCTGACAGGGGTTTCAGTATTTGGTTAGGCCAATGTCATGTGTCTAGCCCCACGGAGCTCGATTTTTCATTTTCATTTTCTCCCCAAGGTCAATGTCACAAGGTCACAAAATTTAGAAAAGTCGATTTTTGATGGTTTTATTACATTGTTCGCTTCCTGATAGGGTGAAATGTCGTACATGATCTTATATTATATCACATACATCATGAAACACAAGTTTTGCAACAAATTTCAGAATCTTCGACCTTTGACCTTTGAAGGTCACAAAGGTCAAATTTTCAAAGTTGTCGGAATCGAACTGAATTTTCGGTATTGTGTAGTTAACTAACCTCATAACTGATTATATATTATTTTATATCTCATTTCAAGGTCAGTAACCTTTGTTTTGACATTTCCGGGCCTGGCCTGTCTGGGCCTGTTTCGGTTATAGTCCGTCCTTTGTCATTGAATACCGCTCGCTCGTGAACCATCGTCGTCTCCTGACATGCTTGTTTTAGCATTGTAGAACAATAGTAGTTTTTTTCTTCAGTCTCCAAATTTAAGGTCAGCATAAGTATTGGAACAAATGACTGCGAGGTGTTTCTTGTTGCTCAGGAGTTGCTTGTTATATTTTTTGTTCACACATAAAAAAGCGGTGAATGCCTAGTCTGGGCTTTAGCCTTTGGGAGTCTGCCTTTGGAGTCTGCCTTTGGAGTCTGCCTTTGGAGTCTGCCTTTGGAGTCTGCCTTTGGAGTCTGCCTTTGGAGTCTGCCATTGGAGTCTGCCTTTGGAGTCTGCCTTTGGAGTCTGCCTTTGGAGTCTGCCTTTGGAGTCCATCGGCATAAACCAACATGAAGACCAGAGAACTGTTTACGAAAGAATAGCAAGAAATTTGGAAGCTGAAATAACAGAATTCAATTAGAACCATAGCACAAATATTGGGAATAGCAAATACAACAATTTGGAATATCGTGAAAAAGAGAGAAACCACCTGTGTACTTGGCAATATACAATGGCCAGATCAGTCAAGGAAAACAACTGCAGTTGATGACAGAAAAAACATTAAGAGCTGTGAAGAAAAACTCTGAAACAACTGTCAGTGCCAACAACCTCCAGAGTGCAGGGGTCAAAGTATCACAATCTACTGTTCGCAGAAGATTTCAACAGCAGAATTACAAAGACTACAGAGCAAGATGCAAACCTCTCATTAGCAAAAAATAAAATTTGCCAAAAGTACAAAGGGTAGAAATCATCAGCACCAAATTAGAATTTGCCAAAAAGTACAGAGGTGAGCCAGTGAGTTCTGGAACAAAGTTTTATGGACAGATGAGATCAAGATAACCCTTTACCAAAGTGATGAAAAGGCAAATGTGTGGAGAAAGAAAGGAACTGCATATGATCCAAAGCAAACTACCTCATCTGTGAATCATGGTGGAGGTAGTGTCATGGCTTGGGCTTGCATGGCTGCCTCTGGAACTGGCTCACTCATATTTTTGATGATGTAACTAATGATGGCAGCAGCAGAATGAATTCGGAAGTGTCCAGAAACATGTTTTTTTTTTTGTTTTTTTTTTGTATACAAGATCGAGGCTCGTGAAAGAGCGAACATTTATCACACAGAAAGACAAACCGACACATAACCGACAAACCGACACATAGAACAAATAACATCAGGAGCGGTAGACAAGATGGGGAGAGAGGGGGAAGGACACAAACACAACATTTTAGAGCAGGAACCGAGAGACATGGAGACATCGAGAGATCTGTGGGAGGGAGAGGGCTTTGGGGGGGAGGCATGGGAAAGGGGGTGGGAGAGGCATAAAACATATGGACACTGCCAGGACTACCAGGAAAGAAGTTGGAATTACAAACAAGGTGGATCTGGGGTGAATTAGTGGGGGTAGAAAAGATCAAGGTTTTGGATGGGGGAAGATAAGAGATGGTGGTGAACAGCTGTTTTAAAGACCTGGAGGGAGGAGTGGGATTGAAGGGAGTGTGGGAGTTTGTTCCAGAGGCGGGAGAAAAGAGGAATGAAGGAGTGAAGGTGAGCAGAGAGCCGAGATTTCGGCAGTTTAACCATCAGAGGCTTGCTGGCAGATCTTGTGCGACCTGTAGGAATATTTGGGGGACAGAGCACAGAGAGAGCTGGGGGAGCAAGGCCAGAGAGGAGTCGGTAGAAGACGGAAAGACCACCAACCTGCCTGCGGTGAGTGAGTGAGAGGCCCTTGGAGTTAGCTTCATCACGGGAGATTCCAATGATTCTGAATGCTTTGCTTTCAACAGCGTGAAGACGAGCTAGGTGTGAGGCAGGAGCACCGGCCCAGAGGGGAGAGCAGTATTCCATTGAGCTGCGGATGAAAGCCTTGTACGTGGTGAGGAGCTCAGGTGTGCCAAGGAAGGACTTCGCACGACGGAGGATGCCCAGTCGGCGACTGGCTTTGCAGGCCAGCTTGGAAATGTGGTTTTCCCAAGAAAGATCATGGCAGATAGTGAGACCCAAAAGCTTCAGCGACAGAACTTCTTGGAGAGGATTGTTGAGAAAGTAGATGGGAGGGTTGTCCAGTCGATCTTTTCGGAGAGACATAGTAAGAGTGTGAGATTTGTCAGGATTGAAAGACATGTTCCACTTGTTTGACCAGTCTGTGATTTTGTCCAGGTCTTCAGAGAGTGAGGAGGCTGCAGACTGCCGATCTGAGGGAAGAGGAATGGAGCGGCAGAGAGTGGAGTCATCAGCAAAGAGATAGAGAGGATTTTCCAGAGAGTCGGAGAGATGTTGTCTCCCTATGTATAAGAAAATGCCTCCAAACTCATTGAGCAGTACTTCACCTTGCAGCAAGACAATGACCCAATTAAAACACACCGCCAACGCAACAAAGGAGTTCATCAGGGAAAAGTGGAAGATTTTAGACTGGACAAGTCATTCTCCTGATTTCAATCCAATAGTGAATAGAGCATTCATTTCACTTGCTAAAGTGAAGACTAAAATAAATAAAAAACCCAATACAAACAACAACTGAAAATGGCTGCAGCAAAGGCTTGGCAAAGCATCTCAAAGGAAGATACCAAGAGTTTGGTGATGTCGATGGGTCACAGGCTCTATACAGTTATTGCATGTGAGGGATATGTAACCAAATACGAACTATTATACTACTTTAATTCACTTTAAGTTGATCTGTTCCAATACGTACTTATGCTCACCTAAAATGGGGGGACTGAACATAAAAAGTGCTATTGTTTTGCAGTGGTAAAAAACATGTATACATAGAAATACCAAGAAATAAAAGCGGACTTTCTGAACTTTTGCCTCATATTCATCTTTTCATCTCAAATCCAAATTTCTTGAGTATATAGCAATAATAACAAATTTGACTTCACTGTTCCAACACTTATGGAGGGCACTGTATGTATTAGTAAATTGGTGGGCGGACCATCGAATAACTGCCTTACACCTATCGGCTGAACAGCTGGTCTTGGACGCCATGTTCCTGGCTCAGGTCGGCCCAAGCCATCTGTGGAAGCATTATGCAGCATTCACAATTGTTATGCCTTCCATTTCAGTTTTCCCTTCAGTGTAAAGCAAAGATCATCAAATATATATCGAAAGGTTGCAGCCAATAGCCGTCGTGGGCCTTGAGAAGGCCATAGCACGTATGGGCCCCATGCTTTTGGCCTTCAGGCCTCAACAGGCTTCTTTCTCCAAAGCGATCATGTTGTTGTTATGAGGGTAATATGCACAAGGTAATGTTTCTTTTTCCAGAGCAATCGTGTTATTGCAGGTGTAATTGTTCTTATTGTTGTTGTGAATGTAATATTGTGTGGAAGTTACGTTTGTTGTAAAATGGTGATATTTACTGTTCCAAACAATCGGAGATTTTTCATGGAGATTTATTTGGTGATGTATTAATATATAATTTAGTGCTCCAACCTATGACCGAACGCTGTGTCGTCACCGCCACAATGCCCGCCCTGTCTGCGAAGCTCCGGAAGAGCCACCCTGCAGCGCTACATCATAAAATTGTTATTTCAGATGCTGTCACAAGTGCATGGAAAAACTCACAGTTACCGACCTGGTTTTGCCCTTATTGGGGCATCATCAGTCCAACGCAGTGAGCTTCCAAACACTTGTGACTCTAAAAACCTTTCGGTTATATGTACCAGTACTTATACAACAACAACAACAGGCATTTTAAGGCCATTTTCCCTGCAAGAGCGGAGGCTAGCCTTGCGGTCCCCATGACAATCTTCTCCAAATTGTCATGGTTCTATTTTTGAGGCAATGTTTTTATGGCCGGATGCCCTTCCTGACGCCAACCCTTTGAGTCGCCTCTTACGACACGCAGGGATACGGTGTACCTATTCTAAACCGGGGTACACACCGGTATGTACCAGTACTTATGCGGCTCCATATTGTGTACGACCTTTGGAAAAAAAAAAAAAAATAGCACGACCTTTGGTAGTAGCCGGTATTGCAAATAATCTTCCTTTATCTTACACGAACAGAGGTACCAGGCATTGCCCAGTCTATATTTGTGGGCACCTAAAAGACTTCCCTAAACCCACGAAGGAATGGGGGCCCAACACACCACGATAGAGCGATAAAAAAAAAATCCAACTATTCTTTTTCGATTTTTTCAAAAAACAATAATATTCCATTTTTTAAATTTTGTCGAAAACACTCCCCAGCACTCACTGATGAACCACTGGAAGTTTGATGAATATCTGTTCAGCCATCTGAGAACAATGGTGAAACATACACAGCTCTCATCGTATAGATGTTATGATCATTAAAATTTGTTTAAAATTGACAAAAATTACAAAGTGCATTTCCAAAAATGTGCTGCAGCACATTGCCCAACATAGGTGGGCCGAGAAGGGTACTCTCACCCGGCGGGCGGGATTGCCTGCTAGTTACACATAATTATTTAACACATCACAAAAATAAGAGAAAGAAAACTGCAGATAACTTAAAGCTGAAGTTTTATATTTTAGGTAACACCGAAAGGAAGCATGATATGATATTTATCATCCATTCCCTTCAAATTATTTGACCAGATGTGCTGCAAGGCCTATGGGATTCCACAAAACACAGTATCAGCCATACCTGGCAGATTAGTCAATGATGAAGTGTCCACCCATCTGTATGCATGGCCGAGCACAAAGAAGGACCCTGGTATGGTTACAAGGATATTTTAATTTTTAATGCCCTCAATTTAGTGTTCCAGGCATGCGCATCCCCGTGTGTCGCTGAAAATGCCAACACAACTAAAGCATTAATTCGAACGAGGGAAAAGGCGAAATAAAAAGCGCTATAAAATTAGTAAAAGGACAGCATTTAAAGCGTTGATACATTGTTCTAATGTAATAGTTAATATTTATTCAGTCACAAAGAGCCTGCTCCATTTGGGAGAGAGTGTGGATGGGTGGGTGGGGGGTCTTTATGGCCAAAATATGGAACGTGAGATGTATGCAGGAAGGATACTCCCGCAGCTCAATAACGTCGTGATTGCTCCTGTACTGAAAGGTCAGCTTCCCACCAGGACCTCAGGTGAGTCCAAGGTAGATAATACCAGTGACACCACTGAGGGTCATTTCAAATAAACCACCTTTAGAGGCCATTTTTCCCCGCAAAGCGGGGGTTGGCCTTTTTCGGGAACCGTGGTTGTTGTTGTTTTTTGGTCCCCTTTTTGAAGCGATGTCTTACGGCCGGATGCCCTTCCTGACGCCAACCATTTTTGCCGCCTTTAACGACAAACAGGGAATTACCAGTGAACTGGTACTCAATTAGCCGACCTCGGAAGGATGACAGGCTGAGTCAACCCCCCTGGCGTTAATTCAGCGATCGACCGGGATTCGAACCCAGGATCCTAGGATCCTAAGCCGGCACCCTAGCCGCTAGCCCAACACCAGGGTTGACTGAGGGTCATTTCAAATATGGGGGATTAATGAGCTTGAACGTATAAACTCATTAAAAGGCCATTTATAACTTGTTAGTGGGAAACTTATCGTCCTTGCTGCAGCTGGGTTTTATCTCGGAGCCTCAGGAGCAAAGTTGATTTTGGGTGGCTAGGCTAGCTGGGGCATCGGAACATGAGATAAAGGCATTAAAAACAGTGTTTGACAGGACACGCAGTTGATTACAAACCGAAGATTTAGCGATAACTTGGAGCAGACCATTCATCGAGTCGTTTGTTAGCATCAAGCATGGAAACAGGAAGAATATGGGAATATGATGCAATATGATGTATATGCAATATGCAATATGATGGAGAATATGGGAAGAAATGTTACGACATAATGCCAACGTTTAAAATAATATTCGTTTTCTCAAAGTTGTGACGGGCGGCTAGGGTGCCGGCTTAGGATCCTAGGATCCTGGGTTCGAATCCCGGTCGATCACTGAATTAACGCCAGGGGGGTTGACTCAGCCTGTCATCCTTCCGAGGTCGGCTAATTGAGTACCAGTTCACTGGTAATTCCCTGTTTGTCGTAAAAGGCGACAAACAGGGTTGGCGGCAGAAAGGGCATCCGGCCGTAAAACATTGCTTCAAAAAGGGGACCGAAAAACAACAACAACCACGTGCCCGAAAAAGGCCAACCCCCGCTTGCGGGGAAAAATGGCCTCTAAAGGTGTTTTTTTATATTCCCATTGGGCCTGGAGAAAATGTTATCATTCACGTATTTTAAAGAATTTAGTGGTTCATTGGTTTCATAAGTATGGAAGATACCTTAAATCTGAAGCCGTTAAAATTTGTCTCAGATCGTGTGCACAGAGAGGGTGGGAGGAAGGAGAGGGGGGTAACGGCTCATTGAATGGCTACTACATGTCAAAATTAAAAGGAAGAGGGCCAAAAGGCAATGCACAAGTGCACTGAGCTGACAACATCTTCGGTACCTCGAGATCAATATAACAGAGCCAGAATTGTGGTCCGTCACAAGCCCTGTGGGATCAGAGCAATGAAAGTAATGTAAAAAAAAAAAAAAAAAAAAAATCCACAGGAAAAGGTAATAAGAACACCGCCTTTCCTTCAAATTATAATGAGCAATCTTCATTCCTGTCTGAGACCTCAACCAGCGTGTTACAAGGTGACAATGAAAAGTACTCTGGGTGCAAAGGGAGATAAAAAGTTTCATTGCACCTTTGGAGCCTGTGCTGTTCGAAAGAACTTCTCCGCAAGGCAAGAGAAAGTCACTGCTCGGAAGAAGATAAGCAACGAACTACACAGAGGTGCTTCTTCTCATTGCAAACACGATGCTGTGGTGAACATGGTGCCAGTTTTATAAAGCAAGGGGACATTGGTTTGCACAAATGCTAAAAGTGCTATCGATCTCTTGAACAAAGACAAAAAAAACCCCAGAATAAGTAAAACCAGAGCAAAGTTGATGGTGTGCCATTGCAAATCCCCACGATTCCGACCTAAAGCAAAGCCGAAATAGAACGGCACTCGGTAGAGTGCATTCCTCTGCCAGGCTGAACAGTTTATGCTTTATATCCGACTAATAGGCCAGATCTGGATCTGGACCTCCAAAATCGTATTGGCTTGTTCAATGTTCATGTCACCTACACAACTTATCCACCAAGTACTGTGCGAATCCGTCTACAACTTTTTGAGATCATGCAATAGATCTCTTTTGGCCCAATCTCTCAATGGTGAAGAATCACTTAAGAAATTCTCATATCTAGATATTCACAAAAATCAAATCGATTCGTCCTCATCATACATACACCCAACCTGTCCACCAGGTTCCGTCCAAATCAGTGCATACCTTTTTGAGTGCATACCGTGTTAACATATCGTTTTTAGCTCTATCACTCGATGGTGAAGAATCATTTTTAAAATTCTGGTATCCGGATCCGGATCTTCACCAACATCGAATCATTTTGTCCTCGTCACACACCCAACCTGTCCACCAAATTTCGTCAGAATCCGTCGACAACCTTTTGAGATATCCTGTTCACAGACAGACGAACAGACATAGACATACAGACAAATAGACAGACAGACATGAGTGAAAACATAACCTCTGCCCACCTTCGGTGGTGGAGGTAAAAATTGCAAAAGGTTCTACCAAGAATGACCCAAGATCACATTTTGAGCTAAAAACATTTTATTTTGACCATTATGACCACTTTAAGAGGGTGCCCAGTCTTTAAGAGGGTGCCCTATTATTAAATATTTTATGCATCCCCCGATGTTGATTGCATATACAAACTTTCATCTTAAAAATGTTACAAAATGTGCCTGCAATTGCATTTTTTGGTATTTGACCTTTTCACCCAAGGGTCGAGGCCAAAAATGATACTGATATTGCACCTTTGTGCCATGTGGTGATCATAACTACCAAGTTTGGTTGAATTTTTGCACAACCGTTTAGGAGGAAATAACATGATGGATATAAATAGATGGAGCCAATTACAATTTCCCCACATTTTTTTTTCTTCAAAAAACGTGGGGATAAGTTGAAAAGGAAATAAATCGATTTTTAAACATGAAGGGAAATAAAACACCCGTTCTGCAAATGTGATTGTCTAGGTCTAGGTAGAAATAGGAGATGCTGCAAGCCTTAATGAAGGTGCTCGATTTGATTTGATTGCGATGCTGATGTGGACAGTAGAATAAAATAAGTACAGTATTGGGACTGCAGATATGCAAGAATATTTCATTCAGAAGTATATATTATCCCCAGGCTTCTTGAAAACCAAAAAAAATAAAAAAAATAAATAGGGGGGATATCGTAAATCTGTCTGTCTGTTGACAAAAACTGTTTTGCTGAGGACAATATCCATTCACTTTTGAATAACCTTTTTGTTTAAGGGTTTGTAAAATTTTATGGAAATTAAGTATATCTGCAAGAATTATATTATCATCATCATCGTTGTTAAGTATCATGAGCCAGACAGAGTGTCGGTTCCACCAAAGCAATTTGATTGGGTATGGTTTACAATCCCGGACGGGTCGGCATTCCGAGGCAGGATACTCGACCAAGTGTGCCAGAATAGGCAATTTGCACAGAGTGCCAGTGATAACTCGCCCACTCTTCACCAAGGACACCAACAACAACAACAACATGCATTTTAAGGCCATTTTCCCTGCAAGAGCGGGGGTTAGCCTTGCGGTCCCCATGACAATCTTCTCCATTTTGCCCTATTTTCTGCATCTCTCCTTGTTAACCCCCTTGCCCGCATATCTTCTTCCACTGTCTTTAGCCAAATCTTTCTCGGTCTTCCCCGTCCTCTACTTCCATCTACATTCATTTCCATCACTCTTCTCAACCAGTCACTTTCATCCTTCCTCAACACATGACCAAACCATCTCAACCTGTTCCTCTTCACAGCATCAATCACAGGCAATATTCCCATCATCTTTCGCAATTCATCATTTGTCTTCCTCTCTCTCAGCGACACTCCACACATCCACCGAACCATTCGCATTTCCACTCTTTCCAGCCTTCGTTGCTGCTCTACATTCATGAAGCATGTCTCGCTCCCATAAATCATAACACTTCTCACACATGCAGCATACACCTTTCCCTTCAGCTTCAACGACACTCCCCTCCTCATCAGCACGCCACTCAGTTCCCGAAACTTCTTCCATGCACATCTCACTCCAGCAACCGTTGCCGAGTCTGATCCACCTTCTCCATTCAGCATGTCTCCGAGATAGCAAAATGTTTTCACACCTTCCAGCTTCACGCCTTCTCCAAGATCCAACTCAACAATTTCCTCCATCTCCAGCTCCCTCTGTGCGCACCTTACATTTGAATGTAGCTGCCACACTGGTTAATGACCCTCTCAGACCACTACATTTTTGATGAACCCACTCAGCGCACATTGTACATTGAATGGAGTTCACTCCGACACCCTTCCTGCACACAGCACATGGCCACTTCCCAGTTCTTTCCACCTCACCACATGCTTTACCACTTGCCATCACCTTCGTCTTTCCTATATTCACCTTCAGACCTTTTGTCTCCATACTTTCCTTCCACTTGTTCATCTTTTCCTTCAGTCCATCCATACTTTCCGCAATCAACACCAGATCATCTGCATACAACAACTCCCACGGTAAACCCTCCTTTACGGTCTGAGCCAGCACCTCCATCACAGTTACAAATAGTAGTGGACTTAGTACTGATGTGATGTGATGGGGGTGAGTTGCTTGAAGGATGAAGTGGGACAAATCGTTGTTGACCCAGATGGAATTAAAGGAAGATGGAAAAGATATATGGAAATGCTGTTGAATACAGAGAATGAATGGGATGGCAACATCGAGAGTAACCCAGTTTTAGGACTGGCAGAGAAGATAACTGAGAAGGAAGTTGAGGAAGCGATAAAAGCAATGAAGGGTAGCAAAGCGGGAGGGCCGACGGGAGTTGTGGGAGATATGTTGAAGGCAGCAGGAAGTTGGGGTGTGAAGAGAATGACAGAGATCTGTAATCTGGTGGTGAAAGAAGGCCGCATTCCAGTGGATTGGGAACTGAGTACCCTCGTCCCTCTATACAAGGGGAAAGGTGACCCTCTGGAGTGTGGCTCGTACCGAGCGATAAAGTTATTGGAGCATGGAATGAAGGTATTGGAAAGGGTGTTGGAGAGGAGGATAAGGAAGAAAGTGAAGATCGACGAAATGCAGTTTGGATTCATGCCAGGAAGAGGAACGACAGATGCGCTTTTCATTGTGAGGCAGTTGCAGGAGAAGTACATGGAGAAGAGGAAGAAGTTGTTTCTTGGGTTTGTTGATCTGGAGAAAGCATTCGATCGGGTTCCACGCAAAGTATTGACATGGGCATTGAGGAAGTTAGGAGTGGAGGAATGGTTGATCAGAGTAGTGATGGCAATGTACAAAAGAGCGCGCACAGCTGTAAGGACGAAGGACGGGAACAGTGGTGAGATTGAGGTGAAGGTGGGAGTGCATCAGGGGTCGGTACTAAGTCCACTACTATTTGTAGCTGTGATGGAGGTGCTGGCTCAGAACGTAAAGGAGGGTTTACCGTGGGAGTTGTTGTATGCAGATGATCTGGTGTTGATTGCGGAAAGTATGGATGGACTGAAGGAAAAGATGAACACGTGGAAGGAATGTATGGAGACAAAAGGTCTGAAGGTGAATATCGGAAAGACGAAGGTGATGGCAAGTGGTAAAGCATGTGGTGAGGTGGAAAGAACTGGGAAGTGGCCCTGTGCTGTGTGTAGGAAGGGTGTCGGAGTGAACTCCATTCAGTGTACAATGTGCGCTGAGTGGGTTCATCAAAAATGTAGTGGTCTGAGAGGGTCATTAACCAGTGTGGCAGCTACATTCAAATGTAAGGTGTGCACAGAGGGAGCTGCAGATGGAGGAAATGTTGAGTTGGATCTTGGAGACGGCGTGAAGCTGGAAGGTGTGAAAACATTTTGCTACCTCGGAGACATGCTGAATGGAGAAGGTGGATCAGACTCGGCAACGGTTGCTCGAGTGAGATGTGCATGAAAACGTTTCGGGAATTGAGTGGCGTGCTGATGATGAGGGGAGTGTCGTTGAAGCTGAAGGGAAAGGTGTATGCTGCATGTGTGAGAAGTGTTATGATTTATGGGAGCGAGACATGGGTAATGAACGTAGAGCAGCAACGAAGGTTGGAAAGGGTGGAAATGCGAATGGTTCGACGATATGCGGAGTATCGTTGAGAGAGAGGAAGACAAATGATGAATTGCGAAAGATGATGGGAATAGAGCCTGTGATTGATGCTGTGAAGAGGAACAGGTTGAGATGGTTTGGTCATGTGTTGAGGAAGGATGAAAGTGACTGGTTGAGAAGAGTGATGGAAATGAATGTAGAAGGAAGTAGAAGACGGGGAAGACCGAGAAAGACTTGGCTAAAGATGGTGGAAGAAGAAATGCGGGCAAGGGGGTTAACAAGGAGAGATGCAGAAAATAGGGCAAAATGGAGAAGATTGTCATGGGGACCGCAAGGCTAACCCCCGCTCTAGCAGGGAAAATGGCCTTTAACATGCATGTTGTTGTTGTTGTTAGTACCGACCCCTGATGCACTCCCACCTTCACCTCAAACTCACCACTGTTCCCGTCCTTCGTCCTTACAGCTGTGCGCGCTCTTTTGTACATTGACATCACAACTCTGATGAACCATTCCTCCACTTCTAACTTCCTCAATGCCCATGTCAATACTTCGCGTGGAACCCTATCGAATGCTTTCTCCAGATCAACAAACCCAAGAAACAACTTCTTCCTCTTCTCCATGTACTTCTCCTGCATCTGCCTCACAATAAAGAGCACGTCTGTCGTTCCTTTCCTGGCATAAATCCAAACTGCATTTCATCGATCTTCACCTTCTTCCATATCCTCCTCTCCAACACCCTTTCCAATACCTTCATTCCATGCTCCAATAACTTTATCGCTCGGTACGAGCCACACTCCAGAGGGTCACCTTTCCCCTTGTATGGAGGGACAAGGGGACTCAGTTCCCAATCCACTGGAATGCGGCCTTCTTTCACCACCAGATTACAGATCTCTGTCATTCTCTTCACACCCCAACTTCCTGCTGCCTTCAACATATCTCCCACAACTCCCGTCGGCCCTCCCGCTCTTCTACTCTTCATTGCTTTTATCGCTTCCTCAACTTCCTTCTCAGTTATCTTCTCTGCCGGTCCTAAAACTAGGTTACTCTCGATGTTGCCATCCCATTCATTCTCTGTATTCAACAGCATTTCCATATATCTTTTCCATCTTCCTTTAATTCCATCTGGGTCCACAACGATTTGTCCCACTTCATCCTTCAAGCAACTCACCCCCATCACATCACACCTCTCTTTCGCTATCTGCTTTGCAATCCTGAATACCGCTCTCTAACCCTCTTCCGAATCCAAGGGTTCTCCGAACATTTTCCAACATGTCTCCTGCGCCTTTGCTACCTCTTTCTTTGCAGCCTTCTAACTTTCATGCTCTGCTTTTTCTGCTCCCGTACCCTTCGCCTTCTGCCACTCCTTGAACTTCTTCCTCTTCTCGTCAATCCTCTTTCCAACTTCGTCATCCCACCACCATGTTTCCGAGTGCCTCGGTGGTCCTTTTGTCCATCCACATACCTCACCAACGGCTCCCAACAGACTATCTTTCATTGACATCCAACCACTTTCAAGCTCAACCACATCATCCTCGACCTGACTCAGCCTATCTTTTAATGCCTCCCTTACTGTCACCTCTTTCAACCTCCACACCTTCATTCTTGGTTGGTACTTCACCCGCCGAGCTCTCCTCGCACCTTTCACCCTTATGTCGCAGACAACCAAGTGGTGCTGTGAAATAGCCTCCTCCCCCGGGATCACCTTTGTGTCCCGGAGGTGCCCCCTGTCTCGCCTACGCACCATCAGGTAGTCAACAGTTGTCGTCGACCCACCTGACGTGTATGTAACAAGCTTATTATCCCCTTTCTGGAACTGAGTATTAGAAATCAACAAATCAGCTCCATCAGCAAACTCCAAAATCCTTTCACCTTCTCCATTTCTCACACCATATCCGTAACCCCCATGAACTCCCTCAAAACCGTCCATACTCCTTCCCACATGTCCATTTAGGTCTCCTCCTACCACAACAACGTCCTCATCTTTCACGTTTTCCATCAGCTTCTCTATCGCACACCAGAACTTGTCCTTCTCTTCATCGCTCCGACCAACCTGCGGAGCATATCCCGAGATGATGTTCACCAAGAGCTTTCCAATCATCATTTTCACCATCATCAACCTATCACTCACTCTGGTCACACTCACCACACTGTCTACAAACTCCTCAGAAAACAGGACACCAACACCATTGACGCCCTCCGGGCACCCTTGCCACACAAACTTGTATTTCTGTCCCTGCCTACCCTTCACCATTCTCACACCACTTCCCTTCCATCTCGTCTCTTGCACACAACATATGTCCACTCTTCTTCTGACCAATACTTCTACCACTTCTCCTGATCTCCCTGTCATTGTCCCTACATTCCATGTCCCAAACCTCAGAAACCGATCTCCACTTCGGGCTGTACCCTGCCCATATGTAGTTGTAATTGTCATGGTTCTCTTTTTGAGGCAATGTTTTTATGGCCGGATGCCCTTCCTGACGCCAACCCTCTTAGTCGCCTCTTACGACACGCAGGGATACGGTGTACCTATTCTAACCAGGGTACACACCGTACACACCGGTCCAAGTCAATTCATGTAAAACTAAAAGCACAAGGATGGCCGAGTCGTCCTCCCAAATACATTACACATACAAGCTCCTCCACAAGCTTGGGATCACCATTGATAACAAAGAAAAGGTTCGTTTACACTGCACGTTAAGTAGCTAAGATGGCCAGGCGTACAGAATGTAAACGCAACACTTTCTAAGGTGATGATGCACGAAAGAAAATGCTTGATGCTTTATGAAATGAAAATGAAAATGCTTGATGAAAATGCTTGGTGCACGAAAAAAAACGATCAATAAACTATATTCCCAAATGGAGCACTCCTAAACATACCCAAATACAGACAAAGGGAAATCCAACTGAAAAACAAAGAGGTGTGATTTAGTGGGCACTTAGTCTTAAATTGGCTGGTGTATCTCGTCAGGAATCGTCAAAGATCGTCCGAGGCCCTGGCGTCTTTGCGCATGAAACACACTCCTTGGCGCGAAGTAGGCCTTCCGCGTGAAGCGAACGGCCTTGGCCTGCAGCTCGCTCTTCCCAGCCGTGCTTGTCCTCACGATGTCTGCATGGAAACCACAGCTCTCCGTCCACAGTTCCCCTCCTCACGACCGACCCCAGCAAGACGTCAGAAGACGACCGCTCCTGATGAAGCCGGGACTCGAACTCGCACGACGTGAGAATGTCTTGCCTGATTGATGTACCTCCAAATTGGCTGGTGTATCTCGTCAGGAATCGTCAAAGATCGTCTAAGGCCTTGGCGGGAAAATGTGTTCGTTGGCGCGAACTCGGCCTCGCTGCGTGTCCGCTCCACGCACAGCTTAAAGAAGGTCCGCAGGACGAACCGCCGCTTCGAAGTCAGCACGAACCAGGACGCACAGCTTAAAGAAGGTCCGCAGGACGAACCGCTGCTTCGAAGTCAGCACGAACGACGATCTCTAAACTTTGATGCCGTGGAGAGCTTGAAAGTACGACTCCTTGCTCGAAGGACCGGAAGCCGGATCACCAAGGACACCGTTGGATCTTTAACGTCGACCAACTAATGCTAGGAGACGCGACGTCCAGTGTAACTTCCATCCGAGGCAGGACACCTACATTAATGAATCGTGCTGGAAAAGATCATTCCTGCAGCGATTTCACTAAAAAAAATACCGATTTTAAAACTCCACTGTTTTAATGGAAGGAATTGACAGAACTTTGGACAGAAAGAGGGAACATTTCCACAAATATACACTGTACTCTGATGGTTGCTAAGGCCAAAAAGGAAAGAATAGAATTGGAAACAAATTTTGGATCAAGAAATGGAATTAGTACATATTTAGAAGGAAAACAAAGGCCAAATTATTCCCACTGCATTCTCTTTATCAGCACAACAATCAACTTTCGTTTCATTTTTTTGTCGGAAAATAATAATAAATCGAGCAGAACACACATCGACAGAGCCTGGCACCTCCATCACATTAGGATGATGATGTTACAGAGAGAGCGAGATCCTGCCGACTCCTGATTTCTCCCTACGTTCACCTCTCAACATCACACGGGTCAAAAAACAAGACCGAAAGTCTAATAGCGGTGTAGCCAAGGCTTGGAAAATATGATAAACCACAAACACACATGATTAGCTTTTTAAACAGTCGCTAATGCTGTTTACAACATTAAACAAATAAATTTGGAGGAATCCAGATATCCGTGAGGTAAGTTTTACTTACAGAACTGAGGGAAGATCTACTGCGATCTAGATTATACCTCACAAGGATTGGGTTAATAACATGCTATAAAAAAAACCGAGGCGAATTCCTTACAACTGTATGAAGAAACCTGGGCTTAATTTGTCTGAAACGGTCCGAAGGTGAAGCATAAAGTCGAAGGCCTATACGTACCGTTTTGTTGGAAGACCCGTAACGCTGATGCTTTCGATATTTGATGGTCATTTTAACAATGGGTTTGTTTGTGTTTAACACTGAATGAAAAACGTAAAGGTAGACCATGGCGATTGTGATATATGACAGGTTTGCTGATATGTTCGGCATGAACGGCATTTAAATCAAAATGGAGGAGTGTCAGCCGCCGTACCGCCGTAATGACATCAGAGGTAATCACATCACCCTGTCATTTGACCAGATCCTCAGCTCTTATTGGTATACGTTTGAGGGGACGGGCGGACATACATACATACATACATACATACATACATACATACATACATACATATACATATACACAAAGAATTAAGTTAAGCACCCCTACACAACGAATTAAGGTAAGCACCCCCTAATATATATTCTTTGTGTATATGTATACATTGGCATATATTCTAAGGTATGTGAGATCAAATAATGATTGGTATGACATTAGCAATTATCCATTGATGAAATTGAGTGATCAAAGTGAAAAAAAGTGATTGGTTGAGTCAGTGATCCGATCACGTGGGTCCTACACACGTTATTGACGCAAAGATCGCTAGAGGTCTTCTCAGAACAATGACTGTACGTTAGAAAACATAAACGTCATCCACACTGTCCGTGATGGACCTATAGCTCCATACTTAAATTGAGGTGAAAATATGCCTAAAATTCCCAAAAAATTTCACCTTAAATTATTCAGAATAAAATATTGAAAACGGCATGATTGTTATGTTTTTATGTGACCATAATATCACTTCTCCAGAAAATATAGCAATATCATGGGTATATTACACTGTTTTGACGACAACAAACTTGTAATGTGCGAGGTTGTAAAAAAACGGGGGGGGTGCTTAACTTAATTCTTTGTGTATACATACATACATACATACATACATACATACACTGTTCAAGACAGCTTTGCCCTTTGGGCTATGCCGTAAAAAAAACCACAGGAGAGGAGGCTGGAGTTCTTTAGAAATAGTTGAACTTGTTTACACGCACAGATGATGAACACAAGGTGTTAACAGAAAGAACTGCAGCCAATGCTGCCTGTGGCAAAATTTCTGTACGAAAGGAGAATATTTTGGTTGTATTTCAGGAACTACACCAGCAAATGCTTTTTTTTTTGTATGAATATCGCCCCAGACAAGGCATACAGCCACTCTAGATAAGGGGCTAATAGAACGTTAGAAAAATATAAGGATAAAGCAAAACAAAATAAAAATAAAGAACAAAATAAATAAATAACAAGAAAACATCCAAGACACAGGAAATAGCAGAAGTCGGGTAAAATGCTATTAAACCTCGAAGATGTAGGATGTATGAATTGACATTCCTCTAAAAGCAGAGTAAATCGTAGGATAATGGGAAGCATGTTGCAGGTCGTGAATTACAGAGTGAGACAGCACGGGGGATAAAACTATCTGCACAGCCTTTCGTTCTGCACTTTGGATCAGCTATAGTGTATCGGTATGCAAAGATGGCAAACCAAGTCTTGGATCCAAACACTCGTATGGGAGGAACCAAGTTAGAAAGTCCAACAGAACATTTACCATGAAAATATCTGTAGAACAACCCAAGAGTGGCAATCGACCTACGGTGAGAGAGTGGTTGAAGAGTTGAAACCATCTCCACACCAACCAAGTTGACTATGCGTTTCTGGAGCCAATAAAGTAATGATAAGTGGCAGGCTGGTGCTCCAGCACAAATGTGACAACAGTACTCCATGAGGGGACGGATAGTTGCCTTATACAGGTACAAAATGGCCTCAGGAGGTAAATACCTCTGCACTCGATAAAGACAACCAACTCGCTTGGAAGCACTCTTAGCAATACCAGAAATGTAATTATCCCAACGGAGGTTATAAGACATGTCCAGACCAAGAGGCTGAAGCTCTGATGATTCTGTTAAGGTTGAAGACCACATGTGCACATCAGGGAAAGACCTGTTTCTAGAACCAGATATGGACAACAGTTTAGTTTTCTTTGCATTGAAGGTTACCAGCCAATCGTGCCCCCACTTCAATACATTCTCCAAATCATTGTCAGGAGAAACTCCAACCTCATCACGAGTGGCATTGAGTGAATCACCAGATGTACAGTAGAGTGAGGAATCATCAGCATACATGGCCAGCTGAGACAGAACATTATCAGGAAGATCATTGATATAAACAAGGAACAATGTTCCTTGCGCATAACAATGCTGACTATGCATTTTAAAGCCGTGATCCACAGGTGGAAAAAATGGATAAAGCGCTAAGTGTGTGGATCGAGGATCAGAATCAGAAAAGGTCCCTCTGAGTGGACATGTAAAACCACGGCCAGCTTCCGCGCCGCTGGGCCCCGCGTAGCACGCTACACGCACGAGCTATAACCACGCCCAGGAGGACTGTGATTGGTTGGTGTGGAAGGCGCGAGGAGGGTCGGCAAACGGCGGGAAGCTGCGAGGCTCTGGTTGGGTGCCGCGCCGAGGCTGACGTCAACGCCAGAGGTCATAAAAAGAGCGCGCAGATTCCTGGCCATGGCAGTCCCGGTGCGATCCCGAGTTGAGAGAGTCCTGTCCCTGGTTGAGTGAGGAGCTTTATTCTGAGTTCAGAGTTGGATCGCAGTCTTGGCCCTGGTTGAGTTGGCTTGAGAGTTGGCTTGTGAGTCCGAGCCAAGTGGAGTTCGCTTGCTTCGTGCAGCCCCGCGTTGGACCTTCGGTGCATGGACCTCGTGGGGGTCGACGAGGAGCCTGGAGTGGGTGCTGGCCCGGGCCTTCGCGGTGCTGGGGCGCTGGAGCGAGGGACCTCGTGGTGTGCAGCGGAGATTGGACGGACAAGACGACAAGACCAGATAAGACCGCACGCCACGTACACTACATAGCGAAAGTGTTATTTTCGTGATTCAGTCCCCTGTTTGTGTTTGAGGTCTGGTGTGTGGGATCCCAATTTAGGAATTTTAGTTAATATCGCGTTTCCCTGTCCCTGCCTTTATTTAATAAACCCTGGTATTATTTTCCCCTTCCATTCAAAAGCTTGTGTCCGTGTCGAGTTAATTTCCTTGCAGGATCGAAGCTGCAGTCGGCGCGCTCCAGGTAAGCATTTACCGCAGCTCCCACTTTCCTTCTTCCTCCCGCACGACCATAGCAAAATCCGTATTGGCCGTCGCCTCAATTAAAGCTGTTTTCGGTCCATCCGCAAGCCTCTGGTATTAACCGGAGGCTACGCACGACAGTATGTATGGTTTATTCTTGTCAGCCAAGAACTTTCACCTCTGTTATAACATGTTCTTCAGGTTTTGTTTCGTGTATAGTAAGTGAAAGGATAAGTTATGGAGGGTTAGCTTGCCAGCCATGAACCTAACCCCAATTTTTCCCATCGGTCCTTTGCTTCACCATCTGCGGCACTTTCCAGGAACGTAACCCCAGTGAATAGTGAAGTTTAACTGACCCTCACATTAGACTACCTCTGCAATATCTAGCATGACAAATAAATTTTCAGGGACAGAGACAAATTTACCTTGGAAGCGTACGAATCAAGTTTATTACCTCTGCCACCGAAGGTGGATGGAGGTTATGTTTTCACCCCTGTCTGTGAACAATATATCTCAAAAAGTTGTAGACGGATTCGGACGAAATTTGGCAGAGAGGTAGTGTATGTGACACTGACGAAATGATTATATTTTGGTGAAGATCCGGATTCGGATCCGGCTAATATAATTTTAAAAGTGATTCTTACCATTGGCAGGTAGGGCCAAAAACGATATATAGCAGGATATCTCAAAAAGTTATGGACGGATTTCGACAAACCTTGGTGGACAGGTTGGGTGTCTGACGAGGACAAATATATACGATTTTGGTGAAGATCTGAATATGGATTCAGATGCAAGAATTATTTAATTTTGAAGCGATTCTTCACCATTGAGGGATCGGGCGAAAAGCGATATACAACATGATATTTAAAAAGGTTATGGATGACTTATGACTAAACTGGGTGGATGAGTTGGTTAGGTGACAAGAACAAGTGATTAGATTTTGGTTCAAGTCCGAATCCAGATCCGGCCTATCAGTGCGATACAAAAAAAACTGTTCAGCCTGGTGGAGATATGTGCTCTACCGAGTGCCGTTCTAGATTGAAATACTGTTGTCATGCTGCAAAGTTTCTTTTAATTTAGATGTAGTTTTTAACGCAAGTATGGTTCTCCATTTTACAAAGTGAAAAGTACTTTATGCCGTGTACATGCGAAAAGTACGTGTGCATAAAATGGATGTCAAGGCCATCGTGCGGTACCTTAGAAACCCAGCCCAGATTCTAAAGTACCGACACACAAAGTCTGGAGCCTCTCGGACCTAGGTGCTACGGGTTTTTTTTTTTTTTTTTGTATACTGAATCGAGGCTCGTGAAAGAGCTGACATTTACTTCACAAACAAATCAACCAGACAAACAAAATATATAAAAAGAGGGAGCGGAAGACAAGAGAAGGGGAAGCACACAAACACTTGAGAGCACACAACATTTAAGAGCAGGGAGATGTGTGGGAGGGAGAGGGCTTGGGGGGAGGAGGCGTGGGAAGGGGGGGGGGGTGGGAGAAGTATAAAACACAAGGACACCAAGGACTTCCAGGACAGAAGTTGGTATTTCAAAAAAGTGGAATTGGGGTGAAATTAGCGGGGATAGAAAAGATCAAGGTTTTGGATGGGGGAAGATAAGAGATGGTGGTGAACAGCTGTTTTAAAGACCTGGAGGGTGGAGTGGGATTGAAGAGAGTGAGGGAGTTTGTTCCAGAGGCGGGAGAAAAGAGGGATGAAGGGGTGAAGGTGAGCAGAGAGTCTTGATTTTGGCACTTTAACCATAAGAGGGTTGCAGGCAGATCTTGTGCGACCTGTCGGAATATTTGTTGGACAGAGCCCAGAGAGAGCTGGGGGGAGCAAGGCCAGAGAGGAGTCGGTAGAAGACGGAAAGACCACCAACCTGTCTGCGGTGCGTGAGTGAGAGGCCCTTGGAGTTAGCTTCATTGCGGGAGATTCCAATGATTCTGAATGCTTTGGTTTCAACAGCGTGAAGACGAGCTAGGTGTGAGGCAGGAGCACCAGCCCAGAGGGGAGAGCAGTATTCCATTGAGCTGCGGATGAAAGCCTTGTACGTGGTGAGGAGCTCAGCTGTGCCAAGGAAGGACTTCGCACGACGGAGGATGCCCAGTCGGCGACTGGCTTTGGAGGCCAGATTTGAAATGTGGTTTTCCCAGGAAAGATCATGGCAGATAGTCAGACCCAAAAGCTTGAGTGACAGAACTTCTTGGAGAGGATTATTCAGAAAGTGGATGGGAGGGTTGTCCAGTCGGTCTTTTCGGAGAGACATCGTAAGAGTGTGAGATTTGTCAGGATTGAAAGACATGTTCCACTTGTTTGCCCAGTCTGTGATTTTGTCCAGGTCTGCAGAGAGTGAGGAGGCTGCAGACTGCCGATCTGAGGGATGAAGAATGGAGCGACAGAGAGTAGAGTCATCAGCAAAGAGATAGAGAGGATTTTCAAGAGCGTCAGAGAGATCATTAATGAAGACCAGAAAAAGCACAGGGCCCAGAACACTGCCTTGGGGAACTCCAGCCTGAACAGGAAGAGGAGATGAGAGAAACCCATTCAGGGCCACACGTTGACTACGACTAGAGAGGAAGTCCGCCAGCCATGCGTGGAGATTTCCATGGATACCAAAAGAGGAGAGTTTGGTGAGCAGAGCGAGGTGCCAGACCGTATCGAAGGCACGTGATATGTCAAGGGAGACAGCTCTAATTTCCTGTTTGGCATTGAGGACCTCCATCCATTGTTGAAAAAGCAGAAGCAGCATGTCCAGAGTAGAGTGACCAGGTCTGAAACCAAATTGATGATCAGAGATCAAGCCATTGGAGAAGAGGAAAGATTTCATATCTGAAGCAATGATGGATTCCATGACTTTGCTGATAATTGGGAGAAGGCTGATTGGTCTGTAGTTGCTGGGATCTGTTTTTGCACCTTTTTTGTGCAAAGTGGTGATGTTGGCAGATTTCCAAGCAGATGGCAGATGACCTTGAGCAAAAGAGAGGGTGAAGAGAACAGAGAGAGGGAGTGAAAGAGCGGAAGAACAAGATTTTAGGACCCGTGGGCTGATGCCGTCAGGTCCAGTTGCAGAATCAGAGTCGAGGGTTGACAGAAACTTTTCCACCTTGTCAGGAGGAAAGGACACAGAGTCCAGGAGCAGCTGGGTACGACTGGGTACGGTGGGTACAGAGAGGGATGGGCTTGGGACACAGGATTTAGAGGCAAACACAGAGTTGAGGCATTCAGCTTTTTCACGTGCGGAGTCAGCCGTGTGGCCATTTGAGGTGAGGGAGGGGATGGAGGGGGAACAAACACCAGAAACAGATTTGACCAGACACCACCAGGATTTGGAAGAGGGAGACAGATAAGAGAGTTCTGTCCTGAGAACGGAGAGATATTGTTTCCTGGCTCTCCTGAGGGTGGACACACACTTGTTTCGGGCTTTGTGAAAGGAAATGAGATTTCCTTCCATTGGATTTGCTTTCCCGGAGACGAAAGCAAGTTGTTTCTGGGCAATAGCCTCACCACAAGATTCCGTGTACCATGGACAGGAGGAAGGATATGACAACTGAAGACGAGATGGGATAAATCTGTGCATGAGAGAGAGCAATTTACTTTGGAAGAATTCCCAGGATGAGTTGATGTCAGAGGCGGTAGAGATGGGAAACCAGTCCAGATGATTGATGGCTGCTTGAAGACCTTGCCAGTTGGCCTGAGTGAAATGCCAGACTCGTCGACGCTGAGGAGGCTCTCTGAGAATGGTCAGAGAGATGTCCACTTTAACAAGCACATGATCAGATGAGCCGATTGGAGCAGAAGAAGAGCAGCAGACATTTTCAGGAAAGTTAGTCATAACCAAGTCCAGAAAAGAAGAAGCTCCGTTGACTGAGATTCGGGTCGGGAAATTGACAGATTGGGTCAGTCCCAATGAGTCACAGAAGTCCTTTGCTGAAGAGCCATGGCTGGTGAGAGAGGTACCCACACCCAGCCAACTGGCATGGTGACAATTGAAATCACCACATAAGTTGAAAGCAAATTAAATATTTACAAACATGACAGAAATGGTTGAGGGTCCCCAGCTGCTCCTGGTCAACTCATTACTGCTCATCATTTAAACCTCCAAGTTTCTTTTAAGTGGGTTATATATTATACCTTCGCCCCTAAATTGTATTATTTCAAGTCAATTGATTTTGAGATGCTGCCCTTTTGTAATTAAAGTCACACAATGCTGCCAAGTTCAAAGCAATTGGTAGGAATGAAAGCATTTACTTTAAGTTCAGGAAGGATACAATAATTCCCTGCTGCAGTGCCAACGAAGGCAGTTTATTGTCATTGGAGCATGGTCAACAAAAATAACCGAAACAGCGATGCGCCGTGTTCGATTGCTTCGTACGCGCACAGCGGTGTGCCCACACTAATAAATGATGCAGCCAAATAAGATCAAGTTTGTCTTGCAGAAATATGGATGAGATATTATGTTTTTACACTGCCAAATAGATCCATTTGCTTCAGGGTTTTCACACAAAGCTACAAACCTTCGGTGACCCGGACGTCCTACGAATTCATGACTACGGCTACGGATCCCGGATCCCGGACCGGTGACTACGGCTCGTTGTGATACGTTGTGCTACAATGTGCCCGGTTGTGCCCGGTGTGCTACGTTGTGATATATTGATTGTACTCTTGATTCCTATTATTGTTGTACTGTTATTCTTGCGTGATTTTTAATACAAGATTTGTTTGTATTATTGGTGTTTGTATTATTTGCAATTGGTGTGGTTTCACCATTGATTTTTGACACAGGATAACATATTTTTCTGCCGTGACTCCTTTCGGGGCTCAGAGGTACACCGTGACCAGGGGGTCGGGGAGGAGCACGTAACATAATGATGCAGCCAAATAAGATCAAGTTTGTCTTGCAGAAATATGGATGAGATATTATCTGCTTTTACACTGCCAAATAGATCCGTTTGCTTCAGGTTTTCACAAAAAGCTACAAATTAATGAAACAAGTTTGACATCAAGTGTGTACAGGAGAGGCATCTTGGATAGCAACATTTTCACAAGGATAAAAATAAAATACAACAAAAGGCAACACAGGTAGGGTTCTGATATGTCGTAATGGAATGTTGCACATAAAGCTAACCACAAAATGATAAAAGTGGTTCGCATTTTTACAATTAGGGTCGCTTGGTAAGCTACATCAACGCCCGATTCAATCATGATGTCCGCAATTCTACATCTATCACCGATCCTGCTAACTATTTTAATTAACTAGTTCAAAAAATTGACAGCTGTCCATGTAATATTCTTGATCAGCATGCTCCTCTGAAGTTATGTCACATAGTTGACAAACCCGATGATCGCTGCTACAATGGTGAGATTGCTGATGAGAAAAAAATCCAAAAGACTCGAGAGTTTCTGGAACATATTTAAGCTTGAAGTGGACAGAGGGATGTATTAAAAGCAGCGGAATCTTAAGGAAAAGCTCATTACTACAACATGCACATCTTAGACTGTGGTAGTGACCAAAAGGCTTTTTCAGGTTGGCAACAAGCTCATACACAGAAAGACATCTCCTGCACTCCCCTCACATTCTTCAGCTTACAACTCGGCATTATGACTTCTTGCAGTACTGCACTTCACTGCAAAGATCCAAAAGATGAGGCATGACCTACTTGTCACACAAGATGCAAGTGAGGAGGAAAGTGAAGTAGTTCCTCTAGGAAACCTAGTTCATGATGCAGGCCTAGCATCTCTCAATACCCAAGTGGAAGGAATTTTAAGGCTTGTACCATCAAAATCCTGTTCCTTGGATCATTTGCTGACATCATTGATAAAGGATTACCTTGAAGATTTTGCCATTCCTATCAACAGAATAGCAAATCTTTCACTCGCTCCTGGAAAATATCCAGAGAAGTATAGGAAGGCCTTTATGACCACTTTTGAAGAAACCTTCCCTGAGTCATAATGACCAGGCCAACTACCGGCCAGTGTCTAATTTGCCCTTCATATTCAAAATTGAGAAAGTGGAGGCAGCTCAACTTAACACCTACCTCCGTGATGACAGCCTTCTGGAGACCATGCAATCTGCGTACAGCTGTGAGCATAGTATTGTAACAGTGCTACTTAGGGTGCACAATCATATGTGTGCACTGTTGATAAGAAGCAGGTACTCCAGCTCATTATCCTTGATTTATCAGTGGCATTTTACACCCACAGCCATTCATTACCACTTCACAGACTCGCCATGACTTTGGCATTCAAGGATTGGCACTCGACTGGTTTTCTTCGTATCTGCAAGGGAGAAGGCAGGTTGTGCACGTCCAGGGAACTTATTCTGCACGGGCGAATATAAATTGCTGCATCCCACAAGGTTCAGCTTTAGGGCCCTTGTTGTTTCCTCACAATATTGCTCCAATAGGACAAAATGTAAGATGCCATGGTCTTCAAATGCACTTCTACACTGATGACACCCAGTTGCACATCATGTTCGACCCAATATCTGACAGGGAAGTGAGCTGTGCCAGTAAGGACACCCAGCACATAAATTACATCAAGCGGTGGACGACGGCAGAATATGCTGAAGGTCAACGACAGGAAAACAATGTCTTGCCATTTGTTCTCCACACAGGAGTTCCTCTGGCATTTATCTGCACATACCAGTGTGCTGGCTGAAAGGTTACGGAGACAGGTACTGTTCCGGCCATGGACCATTATTTATGAAATTCTCTTACAGCCAATATTTGAACAATTGATAATTTTGAGCAATTTAAGAGAGGACTGAGTCTTCATTTTTCAACAATCATTTCATAACCGACATTAGGAAGAACTGAAAGCACCTTTCAAAAGCTGATGTGGCAGATATATTGAATGAATGAATGAATGCTGTGTGGATTAATTATTATTATTAGCCCCACACTTTGTGGAAAAAACGGTGGGATATTGTATCGTAACACCCCAGTTTAAGTCGCCCCATTTTATGTCGTTTTCGTAAATACGTCGTCATGTTATTAATACCACTTCTCAATATTCTTAGTCTCAACCCACACTTACATCATTTTAAATGCCACACCTTTTATTCTCGAGCGTTTTCAGAACTTGCAAGACTGATAAAGACCCCAGAATACATCAGTAAAGTACCAAAGCGGGAGATTGCAAAATCGCTGAAAGAAGTACTGCAGTTTACTTTGCACATAAATAAATGTACTGTGCTGTAGATTGGCTGAGAGGCATTGCGAAAGTGTTACCTTAGAATTGAAATTAGATGTTATTCATTGAACGGATGCTGGTGAATGCACCCTTTATGTTGTCGGATTATTAATTTTGCCTCCGATCGATAAATATGGCGACGTTCATGAAAGGAGGAAGAAGATGGCCCACCACCTTCAACCGCTTCCGGAATAGGTATATTTTTTATTTAAATGTATCTGGTAATTGTTTATTATTTTATTTATATGTATGTGTACTTGAATATGACTGTCATGAATCAAACAAGACTGATGATAGTCGAACAACAGCGTACCCGGGATTGTTTGATACTTTAGATGAAGAGGATAGTATGACCTGGGTGGGGATAAGAGTTAGAAGTTAGCAAATAATGTGAAGTATTAAAGTTTTTTGACTTCAGGCATGGACAGCCTGTTCGTGAATGACTTGGGTAAAAAAAACAGTGAATGGCAAATGATGAATCAATAAATTCCACATTCCTGTGCCACCTTCAGTCGATTGTCAGGCATTGACAACACATTCTCCATATTTTCATTCCAAACAGCATCACTCAGCATTCCAATCACAAACTAGAAAGCATCTGAAAATGCAAAGCCCATGTACGTTTGTATTCAGATTTATTCTTCGGTCAGATGGTTGCCTTGCCGTAGTTGCCTTGATTGAAAATCCTCTCTATCTCTTTGCTGACGACTCTACTCTCTGTCGCTCCATTCTTCATCCCTCAGATCGGCAGTCTGCAGCCTCCTCACTCTCTGCAGACCTTGACAAAATCACAGACTGGGCAAACAAGTGGAACATGTCTTTCAATCCTGACAAATCTCACACTCTTACGATGTCTCTCCGAAAAGACCGACTGGACAACCCTCCCATCCACTTTCTGAATAATCCTCTCCAAGAAGTTCTGTCACTCAAGCTTTTGGGTCTCACTATCTGCCATGATCTTTCCTGGAAAAACCACATTTCAAATCTGGCCTCCAAAGCCAGTCGCCGACTGGGCATCCTCCGTCGTGTGAAGTCCATCCTTGGCACACCTGAGCTCATCACCACATACAAGGCTTTCATCCGCAGCTCAATGGAATACTGCTCTCCCCTCTGGGCTGGTGCTCCTGCCTCACACCTAGCTCGCCTTCACGCTGTTGAAACCAAAGCATTCAGAATCATTGGAATCTCCCGCGATGAAGCTAACTCCAAGGGCCTCTCACTCACTCACCGCAGGCAGGTTGGTGGTCTTTCCGTCTTCTACCGACTCCTCTCTGGCCTTGCCCCCCAGCTCTCTCTGGGCTCTGTCCCGCAAATATTCCTTCAGGTCGCACAAGATCTGCCTGCAACCCTCTTTTGGTTAAACTGCCAAAATCAAGACTCTCTGCTCACCTTCACTCCTTCATTCCTCTTTTATCCCGCCTCTGGAACAAACTCCCTCACTCTCTTCAATCCCACTCCACCCTCCAAGTCTTTAAAACAGCTGTTCACCATCTCTTATCTTCCCCCATCCAAAACCTTGATCTTTTCTACCCCCGCTAATTTCACCCCAATTCCACTTTTTGAAATACCAACTTTTGTCCTGGAAGTCCTTGGTGTCCTTGTGCTTTATACTTCTCCCTCCCCCCCCCCCCCTTTCCCACGCCTCCTCCCCCCGGGCCCTCTCCCTTCCACACATCTCCCTGCTCTTGGATGTTGTGTGTGTGTGCTTCCCCTTTTCTCCCCATCTTGTCTTTCCGCTCCCTCTTTTTGTGTATTTTGTTTGTCTGGTCGATTTGTTTGTGAAGTTAATGTTAGCTCTTTCACGAGCCTCGATTCAGTATACAAAAAAAAAAGATGCTCAAAATAACGAAAACGGTTAAAAAAAAACAAACAAAATGAAAATTGATTATTTTATGCAGCCTTGACCTTTAGATCTAAAAAATAATCAGCTTCTAGCTTTTGATTGGTGAACCAATTCAGTAACACAATATGCAAATTTTTAAAATTTCAGGTCAATTGGACAAAAAGTTATGATTTTATGCAACCATGACCATTTGATGTAAAAAAATAAAAATAATAATAAATCAATCAACTCCGACCTTTTGATTAGTTAACCAATTCAGTGACCCAATATGTAAATTATTTAAATTTCAGGTCAATCGGGTGAAAATTGTTGATTTTACACTATCTTGGCCTTTGACCTTTGATCGGAAAAAAAAAAACCCATCAGCTTCTAGCTTTTGATTGGTGAACTAATTCAGTGACCCAATATGCAAATTCTTAAAATTTCAAGTAATTCGGGTGAAAATTGATATAATGTGATGCTGACCTATGACCTTTTCACCAAATTCTTGTTTTGCCTTCTCCATATTCTCATAATAAAGCTTTGTTGAAAATTTGATGAAAAAACAAATGGTAAATTGAAATTTCAGGTCAATTGGATGAAATTAATGATCTTAGGTGAAGCTGACCTTTAACCTTTCAACAAAAGCATTAATTTGGGTTCTCCATATTATCACGATAAAGCTTTGGTGAAAATTTGAAGACAAAACTGAAATGGTAAAAAAAAAGTTCACGCACAGACACACAGACCACGATTGCAAAACCTCGTCTCCTGCTCATTAATACTATAAAATATATCAAAATATAATGTTAAATCATGATTGTATTGGGATATCAAACCAGTGAACCGTCATCTGTTCACTTCGGATTCAGGAGCAAGGTCCGTTTCGATCGCATTACAAAATCATTGTATTGAGGAATTTCTGAAACCTCCTACCTACCACCTTATGACACCCACTGGGACCCCAAAACGTTCCACAGAAGATTATTATGTATCCTTTTAGTAAAATATGCAACTGCAATAGTTAGTAAATGTGTCCCCTGTCATGTGACCATATCCTCAGCTATGATTGGTGTACGTACAGACTACGGACAGACAAACGTTGTTCTAGACGGCATTGCCCCACAGGCTGCACCGTAAAAAAAAAGAAAAAAAAACGATAAAAGAAAAAGGGAAAAATAATGAGTAATATGGGTAAAAAGCAAAATATAATACCTGAAGTGGTCCGTGAGGTACGTATCCCCGCTTATTCCATGAACTATTTTGAGAAAAACTGCTTTGATTTTCGTCGTTTCGATATTCGTTGCACTTTCAGGAACGCACCCCGATGGAAACCGGGGTCTTACAATATTGGCTCCGTCTGTCTGTCCGTCTATCTCCTCAAACGGTTGGGGATAAATTCACTAAACTTGGTCGTTATTATCACCACATGGTGAGAAGGTGCAAAAGCAGTGTCATTTTTTGCTCCATCCCTTGGGGTGGGGTCATAAGATCAAATACCGAAAAATGCCCTATTATCTCTTACACGAGCATCAACTCTATATACAAAATATATATACAATATATATATATACACAATATACACAATATATATATATACAATATATATATATATATATATATATATATATATATATATATATATATATATATATATATATATATATATATATATATATATATATATATATATATATACAATATGCAATCTTATGCTTATGCAATCAACATATGCTTATGCAATTGGGGGACGCACAAAATATGTAGCGATTTTTTGGATTTGGCCCCCGGTTCATGCCCCAGGAGGTGGGGACTGAGGGATCACAGGGTTCAAAACGGGGATTTTTTTTTTAACTCAGAATTTGATATTGGGTCATTCCTGGTGGAACTTTTTGGCATCTTTCAACTTTTCTTGGTGGGAAGCGTGGGGATTTGTGATGGCGCGCCATCAACTTTGCTCTAGTTTTATCATCACTATTATTTATTGTCCCCCGTCGCACAGCGTAGCGAAAGGGGGACTATGGCTTTCCCCTCCGTCCGTGTGTCCGTGCGTGCGGGCGTGCGTGTTTGCGTGTGTGCGGGCGTGCGTGCGTAAGCGAAGGACCGCATTCGAATTTGGTGTGTGGGTGCAACCCACGTCAAAATCCAAGATGGCCGCCGCCATGTATGTCTGATGCCATGTATGTCTTAACCTTGTGAGATGAATATCTTGAAAAATAAGCAAAGTACCAACTTCTAATCTGGTGTGTGGGTGTATCTAGGCATAAGGAAGAACGCTATTGAAAATTGGGTCGCCACGTCAAAATCCAAGATGGCCGCCACCATATATATGTCTGAAACTTGTGGGCGAAATATCTCGAAAAATAAGCGAAGTACCAACTGCTAATCTGGTGTGTGGGTGTATCGAGGCACAAGGAAGAACGCTGTTTAAAATTGGGTCGCCACGTCAAAATCCAAGATCTAATTTAAGTTTTGGAATGCTACACCATGCTCTCACAAAGCAGAAAATGCCTCCAAAAGGCAGATTAAACGCTGACAGCTCGTTTCTATTAATTGAGCAGTTTCTCTGGCAAATATGTGGCTTTCATGGCTAAGAATTTTGCATTTGTAAACATGTCTCTCACAGCCTGCAAAGTCCGACTCCTCTTCGAGCTGCTACACTAGTGAGATGTGCACATGATGTTCCTTTCCCTACAACCATGACAGACTGCAACTGGGTGGCTGGGTTTAATGACAAAACAAAGTGAAAGCATATGAAGTAAGTGGTTAATGAAAATCTTGTTTGAACTGTTAGTAAGCAAAAGACCCACAAGTGTAATTGTGAGCAATATATATGCAGAACTCTGTGGCTTAAAGCACAGTGAGAGACTTCCATACACCTGCCAAATATATATCAGCTTAAATTGCCATACTCCAGAAGCATTTAACAAACATATAATTAAAATACAACCTTAACACCCTATTAACTTCATTAAACACTCAAGCACCTCGTAACATTCAAATTCGATTCAATCCATCGGCAGCATCTGCATTGACTGACCGCAATGGGCCAAAGATCTGCTCTTTGCATCGGGCAACATGGGATCTTTAATGTCCTAAGCCCTTCATGTTCAAAAGAGAAAGTGGAGGCAGCAACAGTATTTTGTTGTTAAACAGCAGCAAATGCTGTTGTTGTGCAAGTGCAAGTATGTGGACAGCCAATTTGAAGGACGGTATACTCTACAATACAGCACAGCACCTACAGCTGATAATAAAAAAGGAAATTCGATTCTGATCATGTTGAACCACAGTTTGAAGTAATGCTGACCAGGCGGCTCTTCTTCAGGAATATTCATCCACAGGACTTCACACGGAAACCAAATCGCATGTGCCATACATACAACAGTCGGATGCAACACACAAGTGTCCAGGTTGATGTCGGATTACTCGACTGACTTTATATTCATTGATGACCACTGCCGTAGTTGAGAGATCAATATCGCCGAGCACTGCTTTATCCCATAGAAAAGACGAGAAAGGTACTTCGTAGAACGCATACCTCTGCCAGGCTGAGCAGGTCACATTTTGTATCCCACCGACGGGCCAGATCTGCATCCAGACCTTAACCAAAATCGAATTGGCTTGATCTTGTCACCTACCCAACTCTTCCACAATAAATCCACAACATTTTGAAATATCATGATACCAATCGTTTTTGACCCGATCTTAATGGTGAAAAGTCATGTGAAAATTTAAATAATTCTGAAATCTGGATCAAGATCTTCACCAAAATCGAATCAGTTCGTCCTTGTTACACAACAAACGTGTCAACCAAGTTTCATCCAAAGCCGTCCATACCTTTTTTGAGATATCCTGCTCACAGAGAGACAGCCAAACAGGGGTGAAAACCTTTGCTGGTGGAGGTAAATATTGAAACTTACCATTTGTTAATCCTCAATTTCTTAACACTTGTGAAATCTCAATTTGTTTTTTTTTTGTTTTTTTTGTTTTTTTTGTATACAAGATCGAGGCTCGTGAAAGAGCGAAAATTAATCACACAGAAAGACAAACAGACACATAAAACAAATAACATCGGGAGCGGTAGACAAGATGGGGAGAGAGGGGGAAGGACACAAACACAACATTTGAGAGCAGGGACCGAGAGACATGGAGACATCGAGAGATCTGTGGGAGGGAGAGGGCTTTGGGGGGGAGGCATGTGAAGGGGGGAGGCATGTGAAGGGGGGGAGGCATGTGAAGGGGGGGGGGGGGGGGGTGGGAGAGGTATAAACATATGGACACTGCCAGGATTTCCAGGAAATAAGTTGGAATTTCAAACAAGGTGGATCTGGGGTGAATTAGTGGGGGTAGAAAAGATCAAGGTTATGGATGGGGGAAGATAAGAGATGGTGGTGAACAGCTGTTTTAAAGACCTGGAGGGAGGAGAGGGATTGAAGGGAGTGTGGGAGTTTGTTCCACAGGCGGGAGAAAAGAGGAATGAAAGAGTGAAGGTGAGCAGAGAGCCGAGATTTCGGCAGTTTAACCATCAGAGGGATGCTGGCAGAGGGTTGATGACATACACGGTCACCACATGCAAGAGTCCCATCAACAACTTGATTACGATCACCGACATGAAGGAAAATAACTGGTAATTATAAAAAGATTCAATGCATCAAAAACCCAAATGAATATAATTGGTGCAACAAGAAAAAAAAGGAAAAAAAATCAGAAATGAACGTGTTGGTGGTTGGGGAGAGGAGGGAGGGGAGAAAAGATCCTTGAATATCATAAGTGAGCCCAGTGGGTGATTCGTTTCTATGACAACGACCTCATAGATACATGGAAAATATCTGACATGACGAGCTTAGTGTCCAGAGGATAAAAATCAAAATCTTTGGTTGAATACTCCCGTCTTCACTCAGATTTGAATCCATAAACTCAGGGATGGCAATAATGCATCCTTCGTCCTTTGCCAACATCATATTGCAAATTAAAATGCAGGACAACATCACACTCAAACTTGCATTTTTGCTGCCAACAGTATTTCGAGGTGAATGGGTTCCCCTCTCATGACATCACAAATTGCCATCGTGCGTATTAGTGGTGTTGTGTTTTTGTTTAATTACCATTATATTTTACAATTGTTTAAGCCTCATAAAGGAACATTTATTTATGATTATGATTTATGTGTATATTTATTTTATTACATGATTTTTTAATGATTTATGTATTTATGAACAAGCATCATGAAGGATTATTTGTGTTTTAAAACTTAAAGACTTTCTTCAGAACGAGGATCGATATGGAGAAATGAGAATGTATCAAACGCCAATTACAAGGTTACGAGGAGACAATAGACACAATGGCACAGTTGCACAATGTTATTGTTGCATCACAGCATCAGGAAATCAGTGCTCCGATGGTAACGGAAAATAAGCAAATCAAAACGGGTGCTCAGCGTTCGTTGTGTTCGCCATAAAATCGACATTTTTGTTTCTTCTCATCAATTTGGCATTTGGCATCCATTATATCTTTTCGTTGGACCAGATTGGGATTCCAGAAGGATGCCAAAGTCCTTGAGGATTGATAAAAAAGCACTCACTAATGAAGCGCTCAAGGCAAATGACTAAATGTAAAGTTATTTGGTCACTTATTTATAGTTTTCTGCCAAAAGCAAAACTACAAATTATTAATGCCACATCAGTTGAAAATGTGAACAATAATAACATTCGAATCAAATGACTTGCCACAACTCCTAAAAACACAACACTCAATCTTTTTGATAAGTTAACCTTCTTGAAAAACGAGAGTGTTGATGAAATTTCTGAAGTGCAGGGTCCAAACCATTACATTATATCCACCATAGTTCTTGCTGATTGAAAGCAAACTCAGAGGTAGGAGAGGAGCTGACAAAAATCAAAATGGTTCATTAGAGGAAATGATTTCCAGTTTTTTCATCATTTAGTCTTGCATGAAAGGGATTGCGAGACTATTGTAATGCCGCTGTCCACCTGTCTGTCTGTCTGCGTCCACATCTATATATTTTAGCTTTAATTTTTTATTTATTCTGTGCAACCGCTTGTCCGATTGATGTGAACATTGAAACAAAGGAGGGAGACACCCCATGGAGAATATTTTATTGATAACTCTGACATCATAGGTCACATGGTATTGTGGCCATATTTGATTTAAAAAAAAAAAAAAAGGTTAAAAAAAAAAGAAATTCTTCTCCAGACCACTTAACAGATCGATACGAAACTTCATACATATATGATTGACTATCCACTGGGAATATAGTTGGAAATTTTTATCACATTCTTCATTGATGCAATTTAGTCTTAATGTGCACAAAAGTAGTCATTAAATATTCTAATATAATCAATCAGTCTAAAATAATAAAAGAGAGTGTGTCTGTCAGTCAGTCAGTATGTCTCCTCCATAACTCCAAAAGCATGAAATGTAGCAGCCCGAAACATTGCATGCATACTAAAAGAGCTCCAAAGGAGAGCATGAATGAAAACTTGGTGTTTGGGTAAATTAAACCAACAGTTTTGAAGATAATTAACGGCTTACCTTCATGAAAGGCTTTATCCTTGGTCAGCCCAACTTCACCTCACAGGGATCTTTTCATTTGGCCTACTTAAAAAGCCTTGCCTTAAAATCACGATATACTCTCACGGAATAACTAAAGTATCGAATCAAAAAATTATTTCGGATCTGAGGATCGGATCTCGTATACTAAATAAGTGTCGAATCTGGAGCAAAATCAGACAATTTTAAGAAATTAACAATTCTTATAACCAAGTATATTTATTCAAACAAGGAATTAAACTTCACTTTTTCTACTATTTGGACAATTCTACTTTCTCCTACAAATAACCAAATGCACTCGTATGCTGATGACTCGACATTCCATTCCTCCATGCTTTTCCCATTTGCCCCATCTTCCCTCACTAAATCTACATCTCGTTTCATCCCAGCCACCTCTTTAAATTCTGATTTGGACAAAATTTCCCAGTGGGGAAAATGTTAATGTTAATGCTAATGTTAATGACAAAAATATCTCAATTTAATCCATTTTAAATTTCAGGCTGTAACACAACAAAATGTGAAAAAGTCAAGGGGTGTGAATACTTTCTGAAGGTAATGTTACCCTCCCTTCCTCCACTCTCCTCCTCCCCACATCCTCAGCCTTTCCTCTCCCCTCTCAATATTTCCGTCAGTGAAGCAACGAAGCAACGTCAGCGGTTGTATTTGCCAGTAATCAATAAATCTAAGGATAATGGTTTAATGGTTATTATGTTTGTGACATAATAGGATGCATGGATGATATGGGTATATGGGCCATAATAGTAGTGTGTGCAGTTAACAATAGTATTGCTGTTCAGAATGAGTGCATGAAGTGAGACAATGCGCTCTACCGAGTGTCGTTAGAGTTCATAGTTGAATTCACAAAAAAGTGAACTGTTTGACATGACGGCGAAGAAGCAGTGGCTTAATTTAGAACCGTCTAGTCTGGGTTTTGGGGCTGGCAGGATGTGAACACAAGCCTCAAAGCTCGGTTTGAATCTCGGCCAAACTTCAAGCTAGGCAGAGTGATTCATCAATGCATGTGCCGTCCCTCGGATGCACGTTAAACTGGGCGTCTCATCTGCCGGTGTTAGTTCGTGGACGTTAAAGATCCCACATTTCAATTCACAAAGAGTAGGCGAGTTATCGCCGGCACCCTGAACAAACAACCAGCTCCAGCTGAATGTCAGGCCTGGCCAGGAGATTCGTACAAGACTTGGGCCAAACTTTCCCCACAAGATGGAATTATTTGTAGTAATAGTAATTGTAGTAATAGCAGCAGCAGCAGCAGCTGTAGCAGTAATTGTAGCAGTAGTAGTAGTAGTAGGCTGACAAAAAAAGATGAAAAATCAAAATAAGTATTGTGTCAAAGATCATGTTAGAAGTAATTTAAACTCCATTTAATTTAATCCAAACTGCTGCTGTTTCACTTTGCCTGAGGAAACTGGGGTACAAAAGGCAGTCAAATCATTTCCGGTGTTAAACTTGATTATGTAATGCCAAGAGGCTTTGTAGCAGCATATGGCCCAAGGCCGCAGAAGGCTATATTGCTTCGGTTTACTTTAACCATTGTTAAGCCAAGGCTGAAGCAACTAATGCACTTCTCTTTGTTTGAAAGGCAATCAATTGGTGTACTTACTATTTTAAAATGATTCAAATCACAAGGTCAACTGATGTGGGAAATTAATCAGACACAGATAATCTATGTTCCTGGAATTGCCAAGACTCAACAGGAACTATAAATGCATTCCAGAGAAAAGGTAAACACAGTGAATGGATTAAAGGATGTTTTCTTTTTCTGGTTCTGAAGCAGATCAGACACTCAGACCAGTTAGCAAATAAAAGCTATCCTTAATATGACGATTTCCCAGAATTTGGACACAGCCTTCAAAGACCTGCAAAAGTTTTCTTTGCATTTGGCTTAAGAAATGTCAATGCCAAATAATAATTACATATAGAAAAAATTTCCTTATGTTTGCAAAGCTTACAGTGAGATTAGGTCAAACAGGAGGCTGGCAGGATATCCGAGATGTGAGCACACACACTTATGAACTGTGTTGCCTGGGTTTGAATTCCAACTCTGGGTTTGAAATTTTCGCTCTTGCACGAGCCACTATCTTGTATACAAAAAAAACAAAAAAACCCAGCCATAAACTAACAACATTGTTTGGCAGGCAGGTCGATCCGTCAATGAGTGCCGCCCCTCGCATGGACGCGAAGAGGGCATCCCACTTGCTAGCATTAGTTGGTGGACGTTAAGATCCTATGGTGTCCTTCGCTAAGAGTAGGCGAGCTATTGCTGGCTCGATGACCAAATTATAAATTCCTGCTCTCATTTGCAGGGAGCACAGCATCAGTGGCACCGACGCACCCAAGAACGATGCAACCCCACAGTCATGTGCTGCACATGAACGAAGAGCGTAAAACAGGATGTTTTACTTCTTCAAGATAGATTTACAGTGTTGCAAGAAGAACCATTCACTGCATTTTCATCGCAACACCCATGAACCAACTGGAGCCGGGTGTTGGCTTAGCGGTTAGGGTGCCGCCTTGGGATCCTGGGTTCGAATCCCGGTCGATCGCTGAATTAACGCCAGGGGGGTTGACTCAGCCTGTCATCCTTCCGAGGTCGGCAAATTGAGTAGCAGTTCACTGGTAATTCCCTGTGTGTCGCAAGAGGCGACTAACAGGGTTGGCGGCAGGAAGGGCATCCGGCCATAAATCATTGCTTCAAAAAGGCGAACAAGGTGCCCGAAAAAAGGCCAACCCCTGCTCTGTGGGGAAAAATGGCCTCTAAAGGTGGTCATCCATGAACCAACTATACGTCACGTTTTTACATTTTCATCCAAACATCAACAGCATTTTCATCATTTAACTCAGGAGGGTGAATGATGTCGATTGGAGGTTTTCAATGATTGGTCATTGACCCACATTTGTCCAAATATCTGCTTTTACCAAATTTAAAATCCAGGCTGACTGCACACACAAGATATATTTGTTCCAATATGTGGAACGGTCTTCGTGAGGGTGTTCCATCCCACTCTTCCCTTCGGGGATTTAAGTAAACGGTGCACCTGCACCACCAACTCATGTCATTCCCCATCCTGACATTCTTTCGTACCCCCAATTAACCCATTCTAACCCAACGCTCTTAGATGCATATTGCTGTGTTTTCTCCCATTTCCTGTTAGTTTATTCTTTCGATTAATGTGTTCATCCGATGCCCCATTGCGAGTTCATACTCTCAGGCACCTTACTCTTCCATGAGTATCCAGTTGTCATAGCTATTGTTTTCCTTTTTCCACATGATGCAAGGGGTGTTTTCCACACACGTTAGAAAAGTGGAACATTGCTCATCAGACATCTTGGAAATAAAACACCAAGTTTGTCAAAATGGCAAAATGCTGCCGAATCGTCAAATCACGGATGCCTTAATGTGGTTTGACCTACATCTTAATTCTTCTTTCCTTCCGAGTTTCACTGATACTAAAAATCGCTCTCACAAAAGCATCTGTGAACTTTTCTTCTTTCTTCCCTCAAAACCAGCATTACATTAAATTTTCCTAATCTACTGAATATCCATGTCGAACATGTTGCTCATGGTTCACCTGGTTCAACGTGAACCAGAACAAAATACGAAAAAAGCAAACAGCAAATAATTAAATGGTTTCTATCAGGCAATGTGTAACTGTTTTTCCCCTGGCATCCTGGGTTTTGGTGCACGCAAAAAATATTTTGCTTATTTGTTAGTTATAACAGGGCATCATTTAGTGGGTCCAATTTCACGGACAAAGCCCAACACAAATATTTGCACTTTTGAAAGGGAACGATACAATGAAAAGCAGGCGTAGGAAGAGTGCAATTATCCCCATCTCGGCCACATTATGTTCCGACCATGTCACGCAATATATTTCAGTGATAACAAGCACGACAACAACACAAGTTTGGGGCAAGTTGTCAACTCTCATGGAACAGGCAGAGAAAGAAAATAAATTCTTATTATTTTCGGATGCAGACGGACTTTAATTGGAGATGTTTAACTCTTTATTGGGCCTCGATACTTGGCGAAATGGTTACTTTTACGAAACCTTAAATGATACATGTGATCTTTATTATCTTCATGTTTATGAGGAGAATGCATACAAGACTATCCTCAAATAATAAATCATAAGTTGTTTTAAATGATTGGTGAAGTGCCTAATAACTAGGAACTAAGCAAAGACAGTCAGTGGTAAAAATATCATGATATCTATAATAATAAAAGGCAGTGAGTGTGTGTGTGTGTGTGTGTGTGTGTGTGTGTGTGTGTGTGTGTGTGTGTGTGTGTGTGTGTGTGTGTGTATGTGTGTGTGTGTGCCAGTGCATGTCCTCTATAACTCTGAAACCATGAAACCTAGTGACCTCAAACTTTGCATGTATACTTCTCGACCACAAAGGGAGTGCATTAATTTAAATTGGGTGATTGGGTGTGTTTAAGCATCTTTTGAAGATCATATACACTAAAATTTACACAAACACTAGAAACAGGCTTATTTTGGTCAGCCTGCATTCTGTGCGTGGTCTTAATTCCGCCGTTTTGTCAAATACACCTCGCCTCAAAACAGGTCAGTTTCTGTACAAGAAAGCTTCGTATCTAAGAATGGTAATAGAGATGATCTTCATACCTACGAATCACTGCATTCCTGTATACATCGCAATGCTTATAAATGCCAGTGTTCGTGCCTTTATTTAATTTCCACAAAGATCGAGACTCTTCACCTGAATTGAATTTCAAAATTTTAACTCTGGATCAAACAAACGATCTAACAAAATGATCTTAGCAGTCGTTCCGACCGTTAAAAAAGTGTTTATTTGTTCAATCCAGACATAGTTGGACACTTCAGGACCCTCAACAGTTTGTTGGAGTACTTGCCTGGGTGCTTAAGCCGCTTGGCAAGCACTCTACAAGCAGCTTGGTAATGGAAAACCCTGATTTATATTACCTTTCATTTGCTTTGTGTTTTTTACTTTGGTCAACTTCGAGTGCTATTCCTGCGTCCGTGGGGTTAGCGCACGTTTCACTTTACCCGTTTCCCAATTCAAAGTGTGCATTGTACCATTACAAAAAAGGGGAGTTGTTGATTGTACCATTACAAAAAAGGGGGTGAGGGGGGGGGGGTGCTTAAAAAACCTCAATACTGCAATTTACTACAGTATTATGTATTCATACAATAGAATACAGGATTCACAAAATAATAATTGTATGTGACCCTGGGGTGAGAGGAGCCAAGGGAAGGAGTGGGAGGAGGGATGGGAAGGGGTGGGATTGGAGGATCTCCCTTCTGCTTGCGCTGCCTTCCCCTTCCCTCTCCTCACACTGCCTTCCCTTCCCTGCTCGTGCTGCCTTCCATGCCCTCCTCTCTCTTCATGCTGTCTTTCATTCCTCTCCCCTCATGCTGCCTTACCCTTACTTCACGATGCCTTCCCCTTACTTCACGATGCCTTCCCCTTACTTCACGATGCCTTCCCCTTACTTCACGATGCCTTCCCCTTACTTCAGGATGCCTTCCCCTCCCCTCATGATGCCTTCCCCTCCCCTCTCCTCACACTGCCTTTTCCTCCCCTCCCCTCACGCTGCCTTCCCTTCTCCTCCGCTCGGCTGCCTTCCATTCCACCCCTCTATTCCCCTCTCATAAATGCAGCCTTCGATTCCCCTCCCCTCATGCTGCCTTCCACTTTCCCCACGCTGACTTCCCTTCTCACACTGCCTTTCGTTCTGATTCAAAACCTGGAATATGTCTTTCAAACCTCAACAAATCCCACACACTCACCCTGTCTCTCTGAATGGACGATCTGGCAAAACCCTACCATCTACTTCCTAAACAAACCACTTGAAGAGGTTAAGTCACTCAAATGTTTGGCACTCAACATCAGCCATGATATTTCCAGGGCAGATCATATTTCAAAGATGTGCTCCAAAGCCAACCACCAACTGGGCATCCACCATCATACAAGGTCTTTCCTTGGCCAATCTGAACTTTTGAAAGCCTATAAGGCCTTCATTTGCAGTTTGATTGAGGACTGCTCTCCCCTTTAGGCTGGCTCCCATGCCTCACACCTTGCTCTGTGATGCCGTGGAAAGGAAGGTCTTCAAAAATCATTGGGATCTCCCTCGATTAATCTGAGTGTCTCGGCCTGTGACTCTCACACCTCAGACAGGTTGGTGGCCTGTTTGTTGGTTTTGCACCCATGTCCTCTCTTGGCTCTGTTCCTACCAGGTTTATATAGGGCACACACAGTTTGCCAGTAACCCATTCATATCCATGGTCTCTTCTACCCAAAATGACACCCATCCCCAAGATCTCCCTTTTGCCAGGTTATTGTGATCCCCCCCACCCACCCCCCCCTCACTCACGTCTGTCCATGTGTTAGTTGTTGGTTGGTTTGCTTGTTCCCTTTCAGTTTCATCCCCACTTTCTCCTTCCTCTTCTTGCTGTGTTTCATTCAGCTTGTGTGCAACTTGTTCAATGCCAAGTGTCCTTCTCTCCCCCCCATTGATCTCACTCTCACTTCCAGTCTGCCATTGATGTTTCCCCCTTTACATTTTGTCCCTTTCCATTCTGCTCCAACTCTTCCATGAGCCTCGATCATGGATACAACAAAAATCAGATCTCGATGATGACATAATTTATATCACGAATTGTTCTACAGATCTCTGACATCTGCCAAGTGAACGTTTGGCCTGATGACTTCGTGGACTCAGTGAACTTTCCATTTATTGGACAAAACTATGAAGGCAAATCGGCACAGGAATTTCATTTCAGAAACGTTTTACATTCTGAAGCTTATTCACACACAATGTTGTTCCTTAAATTGTAGCGTATCAATTAAAGTAAAATGCTTGGCAAAATAAAAGCCTCAAATAAATCATTTAAACCATGGGTCCAGCTTGCAGAAACATGGTAGTGTGAAAAAGAAGATAACCAAGTAATGATATGCATGAGATACCCTTTAAGTGACCTCATGATGTATCTTGAGCGAATGGGGAAGCAAACCAAACTGCACATGATGAGGAGATGCCACACATGTAAGAGTATATGACACTAGAACCACCCAAAATAAGATGGTTTCATAAGCAACATCTGAAAATAAATATAACAAGTCAGGAGACGACGATGGTTCACGAGCGAGCAGTATTCAATGACAAAGGACGGACTATAACCGAAACAGGCACGGACAGGCCAGGCCCGGGAATGTCAAAACGAAGGTTACTGACCTTGAATGAGATAGAAAAGAATGTATAATCAGTTATGAGGTTAGTTAGCTACACAATACCGAAAATTCGGTGAAAAATGAAATGGGGAAAAATAAATAAATAAATAAATAAATAAATAAATAAAATGAAAATGAAAAAGGAAAAATGAAAAATCGAGCTCCGTGGGGCCAGACACATGACATTGGCCTAACCAAATATTGAAACCCCTGTCAGATTCCACCAAACCCCTCGGAGAAGATGTAACTTGAACTCGATTACCCCCTAAAAAGACATCTTTTTCGGGCGTCGCTCTGCCCACAATGGGCGCAATACGCCCACTCTAGGCAGGACACAACGAGATCATGATATCAACCTCCCACCCAAGTTTCATCAAGATCGGATGATATCATCGGGTAGTTATGCTGCGGACAGACAGACACACACACAGACACACACAGAGACAGACGCACACACACGACGCACACACATGACGAATATAGTGGTCACTTGATAACTCGTGAACCAATAAGATGCATATCCAAATGTGAGGCAAAGGCAATATAATAAATTATAAAGAGATAGATAAATAAAGCATGCACACCTTCCTCCCTGCACTTCTCTCTCCACAGAAGGTTATCCTCAGCCAGGACGCGCCAGCAACGGCAGGTCTGTGCAGCCCTCAGAAGATCACGAGGTTCCAGGAACGACAGGACATACAGAGCCAACTGAAAGGAATGACAAGGAGACGGAACATATCAATGTCAACATCCTGATGCTCAGCATACATCTCGCAATATTGGCCAATCATCTCCCAAGAAAAACAACTAATAAAGGGCTTTGCGGTTTCAAATAAACAGAAGTGGAGGTATAAAATCAAAGTAAAAACAAAGAAAAATGATAACTAGAGTGTATGTTCATATAAATCGGTGTTTGGTGCCATTTCGGCACATCTTCCCTTCTATAAGTATAAATACTCGAGAACTGCAAGAACATTGAGCCTCCCAGGACAGCAATGTCAATGTCATGTCTTCTACGGATTATGATCGTATCCAGACTGCGCTGCCAGCTTTCATCAAATGTTGCCACGTCACAGGCAAAAGCATTTCGTGAATTGTCCTGTTCCGGTATTGTACTGTACTTCATAGCAAAAAAAAGGGGGTGTTGTCAACTTAAGCTTGGAATGGTGACATAAGGGGAAGGGGTGTGCGGGAGGGAAGGGGGGTCTCAATTTGCATTTGGTCGGGGACTTGAGAGGAAGGAGGGGGGGAGGGGTTCTCGACTTGCATTTGGTAGAGGGACTTGAGGAGAAGCTGGGGGAGGAGGGGTGGAGGGGATAGGGTTACCTATGCTGTAAGATTACATTTGCCTCGAGTCTAGCTTTACCCCCTTATACCTCATGGAGGTAAATAAGCGAGAGGGGCTTGAGGGGTAGGGCCATATTACCCCTTATACCTCATGGAGGTTAAGGATGATTAAACAAGAAGAGGACTTGAGGGAGGGAGGAGGGGGGTTAACCTCCTATGGTTTCTTTGGCAGGCCGATTCAATGTGTTTGCTGTCCCTCGGATGGATGTAAAACTGGATGTCCCATTTGCTGGGATGAGCACGGGATGGAACGAAAAGGGGTACGTTCAGACATCACATTCAAACAGGTTGAAACAGCACATAATATTTTGAAAGAGATTGTAACATGGGCTTCCCTTGAGGGATGAGACTCCTACTGCAGCTGTCAGGCACCCTGTGTACCCACTATCATGAAACTGAAACTCTGCGAGGAGGTATTTATTTACTCTTACTATCCCACATTTGAAACTTTCGTCAGATTTAACCAAGGCAACAGAACACACATTTATATTTGTATTTTTTTGTGTGAATATGGACAATACTTTGTTTACTTTATCCCCTTAACATTGTCTTGAATGTCAATTTGTATTTTTACTTGAAAAACAAAACAAAAACGACAACCACTGTCAACAAGCGTTACGCCTAGGTCCCCCGTCGGTGAAGTGATGCGAGTTGACAAAGTGGAAGACGCAGAAAACATACTATGATATGATATTTCGCTCACAAGGTTCAGACATACATGGAGGCGGCCATCTTGGATTTTGACGTGGCGACCCAATTTTCAACAGCGTTCTTCCTTATGCCTAGATACACCCACACACAAGATTAGAAGTTGGTACTTTGCTTATTTTTCAAGATATTTCGCTCACAAGGTTCAGACATATATATGGTGGCGGCCATCTTGGATTTTGATGTGGCGACCCAATTTTCAATAGCGTTCTTCCTTATGCCGAGATACACCCACACAACAAATTAGAAGTTGGTACTTCGCTTATTTTTCAAGATATTCATCTCACAAGGTTCAGACATACATGGCGGCGGCCATCTTGGATTTTGACGTGGCGACGCAATTTTCAATAGCGTTCTTCCTTATGCCGAGGTACACCCACAAACCAGATTAGAAGTTGGTACTTCGCTTATTTTTCAACATATTCATCTCACAAGGTTCAGACATACATGGCATCAGACATATATGGCGGCGGCCATCTTGGATTATGACGTGGGTTGCACCCACACACCAAATTCGAATGCGGTCCTTCGCTTACGCATGCACGCACGCACGCCCACACGGACGGACAGGAAAACCATAGTCCCCCTATCGCTCCACTGTGTGACGGGGGACAATAAATGTCAATTACACCGCTGTTGACTATATCAACATTTACCCAAATGCTCAGTTTTCATTCATACACTCTGTTGGAGTTCCATTAGTATGCTTACAAAGTTTCGGGCCACGAGGTCGAATACACACACACACACACACACACACACACACACACACACACACACACACACACACACACACACACACACACACACACACACACACACACACACACACACAATGACATTACTGAACGAAAATAAATTTTAACAAACGTTACACCTCGGTCCCCCGTCAGTGAAGTGATGCGAGTTGAAGTGGAAGACGCAAGACGGCCATCTTGGATTTTGACGTGGCGACCCAATTTTCAATAGCGTTCTCCCTCATGCGTAGATACACCCACACACCAGATTAGAAGTTAGTAGTTCGTTTATTTTTCAAGATATATTGCTCACAAGGTTCAGACATACTGTATATATGGTGGCAGCCATCTTGGATTTTGACGTGGCGAACGAATTTTCAATAGAGTTCTTCCTTATGCGTAGATACACCCACACACCAGATTAGAAGTTGGTACTTCGCTTATTTTTCAAGATATTTCGCTCACAAGGTTCAGACATATATATGGTGGCGGCCATCTTGGATTTTGACGTGGCGACCCAATTTTCAATAGCGTTCTCCCACATGCGTAGATACACCCACACACCAGATTAGACGTTAGTAGTTCGTTTATTTTTCAAGATATTTCGCTCACAAGGTTCAGACATATATATGGTGGCGGCCATCTTGGATTTTGACGTGGCGACCCAATTTTCAATAGCGTTCTTCCTTATGCCGAGATACACCCACACACCAGATTAGAAGTTGGCACTTCGCTTATTTTTCAAGATATTCAGCTCACAAGGTTCAGACATACATGGCGGCGGCCATCTTGGATTTTGACGTGGGTTGCACCCACACACCAAATTCGAATGCCGTCCTTCGCTTACGCACGGACGCACACATGCACGCACGCCCGCACGGACGGACGGACGGACACATGGACGGAGGGGAAAACCATAGTCCCCCTTTCGCTCCGCGGTGCGACGGGGGACAAAAAGGTATCCCCTTCAACTCGTATGCATTGAACCGATTGGTGTGGTCAAATTCTTATAACAGAAGCAAACTAGAATGGCACTCGGTAGAGTGCATACATAAAACAGTCCACATTTTGTATCACACAGATAAGCTGGATCTGCATCTGGAGCTGAATCAAAATCTAATCGACATATTTTTGTCATCTACCCAACTCATCCACCAAGTTTTGTCATAATCCATCCACAACTTTTTGAAATATCATGCCTTCTTTCAATATTGAAGAATCACTCCAAAATGATCGTACCCGGATCCTGATGTTCACCAAAATCTAATCAATTCGTCCTTTTTTGCCCACCAAGCTTAGGCCGAATCCGTCCCTAACTTTTTGAGATATTCTGCTCACGAATAAACAGACAGACAGAGACAAAGAGGGGTGAAACCATAACCTCCATCCACCTTCAGTGGATGTTCAGGTTAGGTATGCAGCCATTTCAGGACATGTGCTTTCCAATCTTACGCAAAAGTGTGTTTCAATTTGAAACAAGCGTTACGCCTAGGACCTAGGTCCCCCGTCGGTGAAGTGATGTGAGTTGACAAAGTGGAAGACGCAGAAAACATGCTATGATATGATATTTCGCTCACAAGGTTCAGACATACATGGAGGCGGCCAACTTGGATTTTGACGTGGCCACCCAATTTTCAATAGCGTTCTTCCTTGTGCCAAGATAAACCCAAGCACCAGATTAGAAGTTGGTACTTCGCTTATTTTTCAAGATATTCCGCTCACAAGGTTCAGACATACATGGCGGTGGCCATCTTGGATTTTGACGTGGCGACCCAATTTTCAAGAGCGTTCTTCCTTGTGCCTAGATACACCCACACACCAAATTAGAAGTTGGAACTTCGCTTATTTTTCAAGATATTTCACTCACAAGGTTCAGACATATATATGGTGGCGGCCATCTTGGATTTTGACGTGGCGACCCAATTTTCAATAGCGTTCTTCCTTATGCCGAGATACACCCACACACCAGATTAGAAGTTGGTACTTCGCTTATTTTTCAAGATATTCCTCTCACAAGGTTCAGACATACATGGCGGCGGCCATCTTGGATCTTGACGTGGCGACCCAATTTTCAATAGCGTTCTTCCTTATGCCTAGATACACTCACACACCAGATTAGAAGTTGGTACTTCGCTTATTTTTCAAGATATTTCGCTCACAATGTTCAGACATATATATGGTGGCGGCCATCTTGGATTTTGACGTGGCGACCCAATTTTCAAGAGCGTTCTTCCTTGTGCCTAGATACACCCACACACCAGATTAGAAGTTGGAACTTCGCTTATTTTTCGAGATATTTCGCTCACAAGGTTCAGACATATATATGGTGGCGGCCATCTTGAATTTTGACATGGCGACCCAATTTTCAAGAGAGTTCTTCCTTGTGCCTAGATACACCCACACACCAGATTAGAAGTTGGAACTTCGCTTATTTTTCAAGATATTCATCTCACAAGGTTCAGACATACATGGCGGCGGCCATCTTGGATTTTGACGTGGCGACCCAATTTTCGATAGCGTTCTTCCTTATGCCGAGATACACCCACACACCAGATTAGAAGTTGGTACTTCGCTTATTTTTCAAGATATTCATCTCACAAGGTTCAGACACACATGGCGGCGGCCATCTTGGATTTTGACGTGGGTTGCACCCACACACCAAATTCGAATGCGGTCCTTCGCTTACGCACGCACGCACGCCCGCACGCAAACACGCACGCATGGACGGACGGACACACGGACGGAGGGGAAAACCATAGTCCCCCTTTCGCTCCGCTATGCGACGGGGGACAATAATAAAGGACATATTCCTCATTTTCATCAAACTCACCGAGACTTCATTTGACAGGGATATTTTGGTTAAAAGCAATTTCATTTTTATTGATGAACAGACAAAAGTAAATAAAAGTATCAGGCACCTGATAGTTCACAATATTGTTTATATATTATACGGTCGAGTGTGTTGAAATGATCGATACATTATTTTCCGCAGCTTACACACTTTAACCATCTCACAAAGCATGCAATACGACCTGCCAGCATCGCAGAGCTTCTGCAATGCTTCCTCAAAACATTCCTGCTCTTGTGTTGTTGCACTTCTACTGGTTTCTAAAGTCGATTCCCTTTATGATGAGCTCACGGTCACACACAACAAAATTACATTTTGTCATTGCCACAATTTTAGGGGCATGACAGAAACCAATAAAGATCTCATTTACAGGCCAAGTTATTTAATTTCAGCCAAATGGTGATTACCATTTCAAATATGCTTGAAATTTCAAATCAAACATCGGCATGGCTGTTTGACATCATTTACGTCAAATATTCACCATGATAGAATGCCCCATCTTAATGCCAATCTCGGAAATGACTCCGATACTCAGAAAATAAAAAAATGAGAAAATTACTCATCCCTGATCATCGTTTTTAAACGTTATGCCACCAGATATTCATCGAGTGGGTCTGATCCCCTCCACAATGATCAAGTTATGTTTTTTTTCTGAATCCACCCAGAATTCACTTTCAATTTCAGGTGTGAATGCATGCTAATGGTTTCACACTTTCAAAAACTGAAATACAAATCAGAGGCAGAGTGATGTGGCAATGACCTAAATCAACTGTTCATTGTGAATATTATTTTCAATACATAATCCATTTCTGAATCACCCATTCTGAAACATTTTACACAAACAACTGCAAGTGAATCGACCAATTATATATTTTAATAAATATATGGCTGAGGTGAAAGACGGATCAGTAAGAAAAACTCATCAAACACACTTCACCATTGCTTTTGTTTCAATCGTTCAGGCATTCACGTTTATGTTCCACTTACCTCTTGTCGCTTTTGACTATCTTTTGTACCAAATGAAATTCACATGTTTAATGTGAGTGTGGAAAGTGTGAGATGCACCCCCACAAATTCCTGTGAGTTGTGTTGAATTGGTTTTTCTTCTTCTTTGAATTGCCAGTGGAAGGAAAAAATTTCCATCTTTTTACGTGGACCACAATAAACAATATCGTTACGTTTGTGGGGGTACATGATGAAATCCCATCATATAGATAAGATTGAATAGGTATAGCATGGACCATGGATGCATCGGAGACATCTCAATGTATTTAAGTAGGGAAACTGGAGCTCAAGATTGTTTATGTGTCTTCACACTGGGGTGACAACAAGTTGTGCTTTTGAAATACGGCATTCAACAAAAGCACTTTCCATTTTTTGTGCTGCCTCACTCACGTCCTCATTGCATTTGAATATTGAATGCAAAATTCGCTCAGCATGAAATAATCAAGCAATTTGTCCATGTGCACAATGAGTCAGAGAATGACAAAAACATTTTTGGGATTCTTTGTCATTCCATAACCTCGTTTGGTAACAAAGCATGCCCCCTGAAATTAATTGCATCAGTCAGGCACCTTTAACTTGCTATGAAATACAATATCGGAACAGGACAATTTCCGAAACTCTTCTGCCTGTGACGTGGCAACATGCAATGAAAGTTGGCAGCACTGGATACAATCAAAATCCATAGAAAACATCCTGTACTGGTAGGCTCAATGTCCTTTAAGTTCTGGAGTATTTATCCAAGGGAAGATATGCTGAAATTGCACCCAAACCGATTTATATGAACATATGGTTGGTGGGGTTGAGCGCCTCAATGACCGAATGGGTAAATGCCTTGTTGCTTTGTCCTTGCCAGTGTGGATTTGATTCCATGGCTGCTCAGTGGGGCAGGCAATGGCAAAATCCTTATTGGAAACTGGAAACCTTATTTGGAAACGGCTTTGGCAGAACCAACACTGTCAGTGGCAAAGTGAGGCATAACAAGGAGCTGCTACTATAGAACCCTGGCTTTTGGGTGCTATGAGGAATGTGCTATGCAATATGAAAGCTGAATCTTTTGAAATACCATGTACACAAGCCAAGTTATCAAGATGGTTGCCATGGCGAATCAGGTTGAGATAATGTCATGAGGAATAGATATCTGCAATATGAAACTAAATGATCAACATTTTGTGAAATATCACGCACCGTAAAGTGGGGTAAAATTTAACACTTTTTTAATGGTTTATTAATTTATTTATTTATTACAATTTTGAAGAACTTAAACAAAATTAATGTGTGGTTTTCTTGACTTTAAAAAATAGCCACACCACTTTTCTGCAAAAAAAATCATCCAAATGAACCTTGAAGCAAGTGTTCAAAGTCACTCCACTTTACGGTACACAAAAGTACATGGACGGATGATCGTTCGGTAGGACTGAGCTTATTTTAATGTCCCACTTCTCCGCCCTTGTTGGAAGAGAGGACAACGAGAGGGGCAGGCGGTTTGCCAGGGTAGAATAGTATTTCACCTCCTCATGAACAATAATACATCTTAGTTTTTCTCCCAATGTTTAACTTTGTTCCAAATGAATGACCTTCCATCATAAATGTATTTGTTGGGTTGATATTCCTAAAATTCACCTGATAAGTCGAAAATTAAAGGAGGCAGGCACATGGTCTACATATTCGGTAAAACGAATGAGCTTTATTGTTTGAAGCCATTCTAATGAAGTTTGCCATAACCTCTTTAGTTTTCTCAATAGCACAAAAGAGGCACTACAGTACAATATAATCTGCCTCCCCTTCCCTCCCCACCGAAAATCATGCTTCAACATCAAAGACATGCCCCTTTCCTTATGACCAGCTGCTACGGCAATGATGAATAAAAGTCACATTCTCTACTATAATAGTGGTTCAAATTTGCGCCGCCCAAAACAGACTCGACTTACTCGATGTCAGCAAAGTCGATGGCACGCAATCATAAATCCCCACGCTTTTGGCCGAAAGCAAAGTTGAACAAGGTAGAGACACTCGGAAGAGAGCATACCTCTGCCAGGCTGAACAGTTTGTTTTGTATCCCACTGATAGGCCAGATCTGAATTCGGACCTGAACCAAAATCTAATCAGCTTGTTCTTGTCACCAAACCAATTCGTCCACAACTTTTAAAAATATCATGTTATATATCGCTTTTCGCCCGATCTCTCAATGGTGAAAAATCAATTAAAAATTAAATAATCATCGTATCCGAATCCATATTAAAATCTTCACCAAAATCGAAAAGATCAGTCCTTGCCACACACCCAAACTCTCCACCAAGTTCCATCCAAATCCGTCCATACCTTTTTGAGATATCCTGCTATATGTCGGTTTTGGCCCAATCACCCAATGATGTTCAAAGAATCACTTTAAAAATTCTCCTAGCCGGATACAGATCTTAACCAAAATCTAATGATTTCGTCCTTGTCACATACACTACCTCTCCCTCTCTGCCAAATTTTGTCGAAATCCATCCTTACCTTTTTGAGATATCCTGCTATGTATAGTTTTTGGCCCTATGCCACAATGGTGAAGAATCACTTAAAAAATTCTACCAGCCAGATCCGGATCTGGATATTCACCAAAATCTATAATTTCGTCGTTGCCACATACACTACCTCTGCCAAATTTCATCCGAATCCGTCCACAACTTTTTGAGATATCTTGTTCACAAACAAACAAACAGACAGACAGACAGGGGTGAAAACATAACCTTCAACCACCTTTGGTGGCGGAGATAAATATAACAAAAAGTTCCACCAGGAATAACCCAATATCAAATTTTGAGATGAAAAAAAATCTTCGGTTTTGATCCCTGTGTTCCTAAGTCCTTACCCTCTGGAGCATTTAACGAGGGAACAACAACAAAAAAAAAACATTACAAGTCAGGAGACGACGATGGTTCACGAGCGAGCGGTATTCAATGACAAAGGACGGACTATAACCGAAACAGGCCAGGCCCGGAAATGTCAAAACGAAGGTGACTGACCTTGAAATGAGATAGAAAATAATGTATAATCAGTTATGAGGTTAGTTAACTACACAATACCGAAAATTCGGTGAAAAATGAAATTAAAAAAAAAATAAAAAAAAAATAAAAAAATCGAGCTCCGTGGGGCTGGACACATGACATTGGCCTAACCAAATATCGAAACCCCTGTCAGATTCCACCAAACCCCTTGGAGAATATGTAGCTTGAACTCGATTACCCCCTAATAAGACATCTTTTTCGGGCGTGGCTCCGCCCACAATGGGCGCAATACGCCCACTCGAGGCAGGACACAACTAGATCATGATATCAACCTCCCACCCAAGTTTCATCAAGATCGGCTATCATCGGGTAGTTATGCTGCGCACAGACAGACAGACACACAGACAAACAGACAGACGCACACACAAGACGAATATAGTACTTGATAACTCATGAACCAATATATTCTGTGTATCCCCCACTCCTTTAATGTTGATTGCTTATACAAAGTTTCATTAAAAATGTGCACGTAATTGCATTTTTTTGGTATTTGACTTTTTGACCACACCCCAGGGGATGGGTCCAAAAATGACACTGCTCTTGCACCTCTGTGCCATGTGGTGATCATACCGACTACGTTTGGTGAATTTCTGCACAATTGTTTCAGAGGAGAGAGTGTGACGAACAGACACACGGAGCAGATTACAATACACCCCCGTTTTTAGCTCACCTGGATCAGAAATCAGGTGAGGTATTAGCATCGCTTGGTGTCCATCAGTGAGTCAGTCAGTGTGAGTGAGTGAGTGAGTGAGAGTCAATCAGTGAGTGAGTCAGTCAATGTGATAAAAAACGAATAGTTTTATCAAACTTTAAAGAACTTCTGCGTATCAGGGCCTCCTGATACCATGTAAATACCATTAAAAATTTCATATTGTCGGTCAATTTAAACAGCGATGGTCATTACGATTCCGGGATCGCTACTTTAAACTTAAAGGGGAACCCAAACGCTCAGATCACCTCACGCTAATCGATCCCTGGATACCCTACAAAATAGATATGATGTGTCTTTTTCCAATTTACAAAGTGGGTAATTTTGCGATTAAAAGTCGAAATCATCTACTTCTTCTTCACATTAGCCGTGATGTCACCCAGTGAAAGCGACGGCCACTTCCGTATTTGTCTATGGATAACATAAACGAACAATTTAACTCAAACGGTGAATAATTTTCGAATTTCTACAAATATGCCTCGTCGATGCATCCTTGGTGGTTGTAGTAATACAAACCTAGATGGTTGTAAGCTACACCAATGGCCAAAAGATCTGAGGGTTGCCAGAAATTGGAAGAGGTATGTTTGAAATACCCAAGTTTGGATGGGGCCTGTTAAATGGTTGCTTTTGTGCCCAGAACATTTTACAGAGAACTGTTATGAAACAACAGAGATGGCTAGATCTTGTGGTTATTCACAACGATTGAAAGAGGATGCCATTCCCACGATTAATTGGAAGAAACAGCTGTCGCACGAATCTGTAACACCTTCTCTGCCGAGCTACCAGCATATAGACACGGGCGATTTGAGTGGTGAATCGAATTTGAGTGGAGATTGGTCTGTCGGCAACTGAACTCACCTCGCTATATGTGCTGCCTAACATCGCCGCCACATTGCCCTAAGCATCTGAAGAGCTCAAAAACATAGAAGCCATTGTCTCGGATGCCATCACGTCAACTCCGACATCCCATAAACGACCACCCAAGGATGATTCAAAATCAGTACGATCGGCATTCAAAACAAAAGAGAGAGAATGAGGGTTAGTATATATCTGAATGAAATGTGTGTGTGTGTGTGTGTGCATGCGTGTGATTGTGTGTGTGTGTGTGTGTGTGTGCGTGCATGCATGCGTTACCTCCAACAGATGATACAGGAAATACAATAAATTAAAACAAAATAAAATTAAATAATACCCATCAAATTAGACCATGATGAATGATTTTCAATGGTTTTCAGAAAAAGCGTGGGGATAACTAGTGCCAAAAATGGCCATGTCACTGCAACCGTATTTTTATGGAGCAATAATTAATCAAACCAGTGGGGTAAGAATTTTTTTATTGGAATATTTCAGCCATAATGGCAGATCAAGAAAATTTATTTCATCAAAATATCGAGATGGTCACTTGGAGACCACAAGACGAGTCATCATGGAATGTCCCCAACACTACTTTCTTCCAATTTCATTATACACAAAGGAAATGCTTCGCACAGTTGTGGAGCCACTTTAGGTACGTGTTTGTCAGTTACAAATACCACTCCAAACGTTCAGCAAATCTGTCATCTCTTCCAATTAAAACAAGAGACTTTTCTTTAACTTCTGCAAAAACAAATAATTTTTTGCACTTGAACAACCAAAACAAATAATGCAGATAAACGTCAAACTAACCTTGTGATTTTGAGATATGCAAGACAGCAGCGATATTAGTCACAACACTAAGTAGACCAGGAACAATCACACCACAGATTGCCAGTTCACACAATCATGAGCCACGTTCTCACCAGTCAAGGCTAACTGCCAGAACTTTCACAGCTTGCAATTATTGGGACAACACACTGAGGATGAAAGATCCTCCATGGCAGTCCCATGGAACCTGACCCAAAAACGAGTCAAGCTTCCTCTATTCAGACATCTTATGTCAGAGATAAAAAGAGCTATAAACAACACACACACAACATGCATTTTAAGGCCATTTTCCCTGCGAGGGCAGGAGTTAGCCTTGCGGTCCCCGTGACAATCTTCTCCATTTTGCCCTATTTTCTGCATCTCTCCTTGTTAACCCCCCCTGCCCGCATTTCTTCTTCCACCATCTTTAGTCAAGTCTTTCTCGGTCTTCCCCGTCCTCTACTTCCTTCTACATTCATTTCCATAACTCTTCTCACCCAGTCACTTTCATCCTTCCTCAACACATGACCAAACCATCTCAACCTGTTCCTTTTCACAGCATCAAGAGCTACAAAGCAAAGCAAAAACTATATCATAATTACCAGCCTGATGAAAAATGAACAAGTTGTCAAGTTTGCTTCCCGACAAGTGGAAAAGTCGGTGGAAATTCTGCTTGTTTGGAAAAGCTGCTCCCCCACCCCCACCCCATATTTTCAACCCCAGTTATCGGCACTCGGTGGAGTTTACAATGCTTTGAAACCTCCAAAATCAGTCACCAACTGCGCCTGATCAGTTTGGATTCTGTCCCGGTCACTCAACGTCGGACATGGTTCTGCTCTTCTCTCCGCAATAGTTGGAGGCCCTCCATCGCAAACAAGAGGTGAAGACCATGTCCCTGGACCTATCTCGGGCATTCAACAGTCTGTCCTACATTGATTGCCAAGATATCTGCCTGTGGCATAGAAGGCTGCCCATATTCCTGGATTTCTCACTCTCAAAATCGATGCGTTGCCACCAATGAAACCTTCTACTACCATCCCTCAGTGGAGGATACAGTTCCCCAAGGCAGTGTTTTGGGCCCGGTCTTGGCCCTCATTTTAAAAAATGACCTCTCAGATGCTCTTAAAAACCTTTCTTTTTGTGGACATCACCACCATTGGGTCAAAATGTACTCGAGAAACTGCTAGACAGAAAGCCCAACCCGCTGCTGTCAAAATGTACCCACCCCGCTGCGAGACAGAAAGCAGCTGTATCTCTCTCCACTTCCTCTTCCATGAGCTTCACCAATGTAAAGAAAAATTAATAATAAAAGAGGCAATAACTACCCCGTGAATACGAATTGCCTGTGTATCGATTCAAGTAGTGATGCAAGCACCATAAAGGCTTTGACTTCAGTTTTTAATGTTTATTTACCTATAAAAATGGGAAACATGCAAAAAAGTAATCATACTTTCTTCAAGACAAGTAATCAAAGACAACTTTCTTCTACCGACTCCTCTCCGGCCTTGCTGCTCCAGCTCTCTCTGGGCTCTGTCCCCCAAATATTCCTAAAGGTCGCACAAGATCTGCCTGCAACCCTCTTATGGTTAAACTGCCAAAATCAAGACTCTCTGCTCACCCTCACTCTTTCATTCCTCTTTTCTCCTGCCTCTGGAACAAACTCCCCCACTCCCTTCAATCCCACTCCTCCCTCCAGGTCTTTAAAACAGCTGTTCACCACCATCTGTTATCTTCACCCATCCAAAACCTTGATCTGTTTTACCCCCACTAATTTCACCCCAAATCCTCTTTTTTGAAATACCAACTTCTTTCCTGGAAGTCCTTGGTGTCCTTGTGTGTATACTTCTCCCACCCCCCCCCCCTTCCCACGCCGCCTCCCCCAAAGCCCTCTCCCTCCCACACATTCCCGATGTCCCTGCTCTCAAATGTGTTTATGTGCTTCCCCTTATCTCCCCATCTTGTCTACCGCTCCCCTTTTTATACACTTTGTTTGTTTGTCTGTTTGATTTGTTTGTGTGATAAATGTCAGCTCTTTCACGAGCCTCGATTATGTATACAGAAAAAAAAGAAAAAAAAATTGTGCTCAACTTCACAGAGGATGTATGGAAGTGACACATATATGTAATGTAAATGTGTAATTACACACAACGCATGGCACACATACCCCTACAAACACATACGTGTGCATACACGCTACTGCGAAACGGGCTAATGCTCCGAATCTGAGACCAATGACTGAGCCGACCCAAGCACAGTATTTTTACATGCGACTGGGAAAACACCTGGGAGTATGAATGTTAAATTGTAGGAGGTACAGTCCAAACCACAACCACACTCTGAGATGTAGCAAGCAGTGTAACCTGCTATCAAGGAATAACCAGGAAGATCAGACCACCTGCTACCTCCAGTTTCCGCAGGAATTTGTTCAGGGGGCCGACAATAACTCAGCTGCTCTGCGCAAGAGACACTGTGGGATGTTTAACATTTAACAACAACCAGTGGCCAGAGGCGGCAACCGGGTCTTCCAGCTTAATGTACATGTCCTATTGATGGGCACAATTTCTGCCTCGTCGTGTCGGTGAAACACCAGGGTGACAGTTTATCGCTGGGTCAAGATGCGAATACAGCCCAGACAGCTCAAAGGAAAAATAAAAATAGCACAAATGTGCACACACACACACATACACATACACACAGGCACACAAAGAAAAACACACACCAAAAATAAAAAACAGGGAAGGATGATTGTACACAAGATGGAAAGGAATTATTTTGTAAACCACAGCGTGGCACAAGGGAGGTACGTAGGGGGTCATGCAGCAGGCAGGCTTCTCTGCAGTTTTGCCAGAGCTGAGTGCCAGGATACAAATCGAAAGGCCACTGGGCTGAAAGAACGGGTCACTGTAGACCTAGAGGGATGGAACATCGTGTCAGTTTGAGGTTCCGTTTCTGGCATGGCAAAGTGCCACTACACAGTGTCAGTCGGTCACTGCACACCAAGTGCTCGTTGGAGACAAAGGACTCATGGGATGCGTCGCGGTTCAATGTCGCTCCAGTGCATCTTTTGGGAAGATTAAAAAAATAACGCAGTGGCCTTTTCTCCCCAGCTTGACCAAAACACGAGCATTAAGCAATTGCGAAATATCTGCTATTTTTGGTGAATGGTCGATGAAGCCAAATCCAAATGTTGTGCAAAGTTTCTGCATTTCACTGACAAAAAGATGATCATGTGTTATAGTGATCAGGGCCCAGATTCAGGAAACGAAAAGTGCTGAGGATGGTTGATGTTCGGTATTGGGATTGAATTGAATAAATACGAGTTCCCTTGCAACGCCAGAGGCGGCCGTTAGACCTATCAAAACCTGTGCAATAATTGTTTGTCCATGCTCAATTCTTTAGAAATGCTTTGCGTCAAAGCAAGGAAGCAGCACGCAGTCTTTGGTATGACTCACACTTAGAGGGGACGCTCAAACCATTACACCGAGTCTGGTAAAGATCCCATTTATAACTAACAAACAATTGCCAAAATATCCCACCCAGAATCCCATTTCCAAAATATCCCACCAAAATCCCATTCATACTAATAGAATAGTGTGCGTGTGTGTGTGTGTGTGTGTGTGTGTGTGTGTGTGTGTGTGTGTGTGTGTGTGTGTGTGTGTCAGAGAGGGAGAGAGATAGAATTGTGATGAACAGAAATGAAAAAACGAGATGTATGTGCATGTTTGGCAGAGTCATATCACCACAACAATGACAGCCAGAAACTTAAAATAATAATAATAATAATAATAATAAACATTGTATGCATACTAATTGAGACCGCAAAGATGTGCACCTGGGTATGATTTTTTTTTTAACTTGGTTAAAATTAATTGCTTGCTTTTCCTGTCACTGGTGAGGGGCACTTTTTCTACTTTATAATAAAGAGCATGCACATCCACAACCAACACCAACTGCATGACAAAATGACAGTTTCACCATGAAATAAAGCAGAGACTTTGTGAACATCTTTTTGCCCATCACCGAAGGTGGAAAGACGATGTTTTCACTCCTGTCTGTTTGTTTGTCTGTCTGTATGTCTGTGAGCAGGATATCTCGAAATGTTATGAATCGATTTGGCCGCAACTTGGTGGACAGGTTGGGTGTTTGACAAGGACAAATTGATTCGATTTTGGTGAAGATTCTGCTCTTCCAGTGCTTTGATCCCCCTCCTCCAGGTTCTGTTGGGTGCACACTGACCACCATCAACCCCCTTCTGTTGAAACTACCTCAATCCAGAATCACAGATCACCTCCACTGATTCGTTCTTCTTTTTCCCTGCTTGTGGAACCAACTTTCTCATTCTCTTCCATCTCATTCTTCCCTCCAGGTCTTTCACCACCATCTCAAGTCATTCTCAATCCAAAACCATGATATTTTCTACCCGCACGAACCCCCACACCAGACCCAAAGCCCTTCTCCTTCCAACCCCCATTTTTCCCCTCCTGACATTCCTTCTGTACCCATCTTATCCTTTCCAGCCCCATTCCTCAGAAAACCGATTGTTTGTCCAAATATCCCTTTATCTTTCCCTTCAACTCTGCTGTTGGTGTTCCCTCCCTCTCTCTCTCTCTCCACTGTTTCTTTTGGCTTGTCATGCCCTGATCCATTCAGTAGACAAACTCTTCCACAAGCCTCGAGGATGTATACAAAAAAAAAAGAGCAAAAAGTTCAGGCTGTCGGAGGTATGCGCTCTACCGAGTGCCGTTCTATTTATTTATGTTCACACGGTGAGGAAGCAAACAAAGGGAAGTCCATGAAGGTCTATTCAAAGAAACTTTAAAGTTATAATTGTCACACATTTGGCTTATTCAACTCATTGATGCCTTGAACACAAAGAAACCACAATAATGACAAAGAACCTTAATTTTAGATCAACGTTTGTTTTAGGGAATAGTCAGGGCCCTTAGGGATATTTTGGTTCAAATTCTTCCAAAAGCATCAAATTTGGCGCAGATGTTGCCCATGCCATACTCTTTCGATTTTTGACGGGCGCCAAGGGCGGTATGATCCGGGGACCATCCCGGTCCATCCCGCCATGTCACCTGACCTAAGACGTCATAATTAGGATATGCATCCAATCACATGGCGTACTATAAGTGGTCAAAGTTCAAAATGAATCGATCGAAAAATGAAGGCAGGGATCCATTTTTAAGGTTTTCATAAAATCCAATATGGTCGCCAGGTCACATGACCTATGACGTCATATTTATGACATGTATACAATCATGTATACATGAACCCGGATCATGATCGCACAAAAATTAAACACAAGGATATGGCATACAGTTCATAAAACATCAAAATCCGTACCTTTGTAATTAGACTGATGAACTGCATATGCCTGAAAATTAGGAAATAGACATGTAAATATTTCCTCTAATTGTCAAAAATAAGGTCAGAGTTCGATTACCCAACCCAGAAACATAAAATGGTGAACCTCGTGTAAATCTTGACAAAAAACTCAAAAACCGACATGTTTGACTCAAAAATGACATTTAAGATGACCTTGAGGGTTGACCTTGACCTCGAATCATCAAAATAACATCATAATTGGATTCCTCGACCTCGAAAACCCCTGAAAAGTGGTATCATACATGATTCCAACCCTTTGGTTATTTAACTGATTTTCCTCTAATCCGGGTGGCAGCCATTTCGTATTTCGCCAATATGGAGCCCCCGGGGGGGGGGGGGGGGGGAAGGGGGCGCCCGTCTTGCCGCCCATAAAAAATCGAAAGAGTATGGCATGGGCAACATCTGGGCCAAATTTGGTGCTTTTGGAAGAATTTGAACCAAACGGCCCCAAAATATCCCAAAGGGCCCTGACTAGAAGCCTCCTGGTGGACAAAGCGAAGTGAAAAATATGAAGGCGAATCGTGAAATTTGTTGCATTATAATCACTAGCGTGACTCGGCGTGCTCCGCGCACCTCACCACACGTCGTTTCAGAGGGGTAGGCATCTTTGACCATTTCGGTGTCTTTTGGGTCTTCATGGTGTTTTGGGACTTCAGGGCCATTTGGGTCTTCAGGGTTTTTTGGATCCTCTGGGCCTTTAAGGGTATTTTGGGTCTTTGGTGTCTTTTGGGTATTTTGGGTCTTTGGGGTCTTCAGGGGCTTTCGGGTCTTTTTGGGTCTTTGGGCTCTTTAAGGGTATTTGGGTCTTTTTGGGTCTCCGGGGTGTTTTGGGTCTTCTGGGTGTTTTGGGTCTTCGGGGTGTTTTGGGTCTTTGGGGTGTTTTGGGTCTTTGGGGTGTTTTGGGTCTTTGGGGTGTTTTGGGTCTTCGGGGTGTTTTGGGTCTTCGGGGTGTTTTGGGTCTTCGGGGTGTTTTGGGTCTTCGGGGTGTTTTGGGTCTTTGGGGTGTTTTGGGTCTTTGGGGTGTTTTGGGTCTTCGGGGTGTTTTGGGTCTTTGGGGTGTTTTGGGTCTTCGGGATGTTTTGGGCCTTCAGGGGTCTTGGTGGTCTGAAGGGTCTTGGGGGAATTAAAGGGTCATCAATTAAAGGGTCGTCAAAGGTCTGAGGGGTCTCAGCAGTCAACGCAATTAAGAGGGTTAATTAAGAGGGTGGTAATTTTATTTGAAGAAAAGAAGACGTTTTCGTCGCATATAAACATAGCGACAAACATAGCGACATAACGACATAACCATAATATACGTTTGCTCTATTATAATAAGAAGTGCCACAATCACACCCATGAAACACACAGCTGAATGCGATATCATTTGAAATAGCGGCATTCTGCATTGCACGAATTGGTCAAATGACTAACGACGTCCTGCTCATTGGAAATCAGGTCCTTGCATTAATTCTGGAATCATCCACTGCATTTTGAAAACAAAGTCGACATGGGAAAGAAAGCCAGGGAGATGGCCCACTCGGGTCTTGCTGCTTTTGTAGTCAGTTATCCAGGCAGCGCAGAACCGTTGGCTCCAGTCATATACCAGATGCAAGGTCTGGGAAACACCTCACAAAGGCAGTTAGTCTTAGATGCCACATGGGATATTTTGTCCACCACACACAGGAGAAGAGGGGACACCCAGGTTAACATCAAGTGCGATGGATGGCGCATTCATCAATGGCAAGCAGAACATGAAAACCAGGTTGATTGTTTCTGATCGGCTCAGGAATGATACCCACACAAGATATCTCAAAAGCGAGATCGCTACATTTGAGCAAACCCGTCAGCCATCGGGAAGCATAGTGACATGTTTAAAAGTGAAATGTTGCAACTGCAGGGAATAAAAATCTATTTAGGTATTGTTTGACATGTATGAAATGACTACTTTAGAGAAGGGCCAATCATAATAAAACAAGAAAAAAGACAAAATGTCATAGACCCTGCCTTGGTTTTAGTAATTTTGCTGTATGGAGTTAAAGGCCATCAGCCAGCCCATATTTAGTGGGATGACAAAAGAAAATATTCTGCATATGTATACTCATGGATTGTCTTTGTGCCAAGTTTGAAGAAAATTGGTCCTTGCATGTCCAAGAAATGGATGGGGGCACGTTTAAGTAACAAAATGGCCACCAGTCAGCCATCTTGGATCTGATTTCGAAAGAAAATGACATGCATATGTAACCCATCATTCCTTATATGTATGCCATATTTGAACAAGATAGGTAAATGCATGTCCGAGAAAAGGTTGAGGACGCGGTCAATATCGGGTTTTTTTAAACTAAAATGGCCGCCAGTCAGCCAACTTTGATCACACCGCGAAGCAAAATAATGTGCATATGTATAAAAAACCACCGTTTAGAGGCCATTTTTCCCCGCAAAGCGGGGGTTGGCCTTTTCGAGGACCGTGGTAGTTGTTGTTTTTTGGTCCCCTTTTTGAAGCAATGTTTTACGGCCGGATGCCCTTCCTGACGCCAACCCTTTTTGCCGCCTTCAACGACAAACAGGGAATTACCAGTGAACTGGTACTCAATTTGCCGACCTCGGAAGGATGACAGGCTGAGTCAACCCCCCTGGCGTTAAATCGGCGATCGACCGGGATTCGAACCCAGGATCCTAGGATCCTAAGCCGGCACCCTAGCCGCTAGCCCAACACCAGGGACTGTGCATATGTATACCGCCAAGTATTGTCTTTGTGCCAATTATGAACAAAGTTGGTTCATACATCTCTGAGATATGGTTGCGGACGCACGGACGGACGGCCAAGACCAAATCCATAAGCCCCCATTTTGAAATAAGTCCAGCGGGGGCTAATAAAGTTAATAAACATGTGTAGGTATATTGGGCACATGCTGTGTGTGTTGTTTTTTGTTTTTTTTGTATACAAGATCGAGGCTCGTGTAAGAGCTAACATCAATCACAAAAAAAAAAAACGGACACACAAAACACAATGAAGGGAGCGGGAGACAAGATGGGGAGTGAGAGGGAAGCACACAAGTACAACAACAGAGAACATGGACATCGGAAGATCTGTGGGAGGGAGAGGTATAAAACACGTGGACACTGCCAGAACTTCCAGGAAAGAAAGAGGTCTATTTCAAAAAAAGTGGATCTGGGGTGAATTAACGTGGGTAGAAGAGATCAAGGTTTTAGATGGGGGAAGATAAGAGATGGTGGTGAACAGCCGTTTTAAAGACCTGGAGGGAGGAGTGGGATTGAAGAGAGTGAGGGAGTTTGTTCCAGAGGCGGGAGTAAAGAGGAATGAAAGAGTGAAGGTTAACAGTTAATAATACATGTGCAGCCAAACAGCTCTCGGTTACCACTTGGCTTTTAGCATTAATAAAGTTCATCGTGATTTGGAATCTTCAACCACATGTTCAAGATGAAGTTGGATTGGGAAAGGAAGCTACTGCTGGAAAACATTCTGGTATGTGTATATTAGTTTGTCGGATTAATGCTCATTCGCATTTCCTGGAGATTTTTTTCCTTTTTCAAAACGTTTGCTTTGGTCAAGGGTGAGTTGTCTTGAATATTGCAACAAAAAATGACTTGGGAGATGATAATGGGTAAATTATGTGATAGTTAGAGCCTAATGAGTGTCAGCATAAGCGTTTATGAACCCCAATTAGTATGGACCATAATTGTGTGCACAGTTAGATTCCCTGTCACCTTTTATCCTCATGTCTATCTCTACCTCCTATTTCCATCTGTGTATCGTCTTTAAATCGAACGGGTTGTTTTTCAAACATGGCAGGTCCACAGGTGTTACCACACACAACGAGGACATCGCCAGTGCATGCACAAGACCCACGCAGTAGCGGGTGAGAGCAACTCTCCGACCATTGCGGTTAACGACAGCTGCTGCCATTTTGGCATTGTGAAATCAACACCAACAACGAGGTGAACCCAACTTCCAGCTGTGATGCTGTTCATAATTATTGTTTGAGTGTCGTTGCCAAAATGCTGTTCAATTAGCTGGAAATCGATTTCAGCAAGATAAAATGGTGGTGGTCGCTGCAAACCGGAAAGTTGCCTCCCACCATTTCTGCATACACAAACATATGGTTATTCTCTTTCATATTGTATTTCATGAATGCGTCTTGCACATGTTAGGTTGGTGTTAAGATAACCAAGACACTGTTACAGGTAGTTAAGAGCGCTGTCCAGTTATCTCTTTCCTTTGTCATTGGTTTTCACTTCCCATTACCCCGTCCCAGTACTTATTTATTAAACCTCAAGTTGCTTTTAAACTATTGGCCCAAGCCAACTGTGCACGAAGAAACGGCTGAGGTTATATTAATAAAACAATGGCATTGTGGTGGATTATCTGTTATGCCTCTGCTCGGCGCCTTGGGAGAAATTCCTCAGGGGTCTCACTTGAGGGAGACGGGAGACCGAGTCTATTACAATATAAAAACAAGAAAAAGAGCAATCAGGGATTGCAAACCCTTGCCAGGATGTATTTTCAGTGGTTTTTTTAAGCTTTTGTGTTTAAGGAAATATGGCGGCCGAACCACCTGACCGATGACGTCATCATTAATTTTTTTCGGAACTAATTTATTCCGAGATCATGCTCAAGAAATTTAATCTTGATCAGATGAAGTTTTATACTTGTCGAATTATGATGTCATAATGGAGGCACCTATGACATCATGATTAACATATTCCCCATGGAGTTCTTTACAATGAGCCATGTCTCCATTTTTTCTATTCAGCCCTTTGAGATATAGAGGTGCAAAGTTTTTTGGTTTTTCCAAGATGGCGGCCAAACCACGTGACCGATATCATTTTTTTTTCTCCACCAATTTAGGCCGACATGGCGCTCAAGAAATTTCTTCTTGATTGGATGAAGTTTTGTACTTGTCGAATTATGACGTCATAATGGAGGCGCCTATGACATCATCATTAACATATTTTATTCCCCATGGAGGGTTCTTTACAATGAGCCATGTCTCAATTTTTTCTATTTAGCGCTTTAGTAGAGGTGCAAAGTTTTTCGGTTTTTCCAAGATGGCGGCCGAACCACGTGACCTATGACGTCATGATTATCATAAAGAAATTTTACAGGTGGAGTTGCACCAATAGTGAAAATTTCCTGTCAATCGGACCAATGGTTGCAGAGAAAATCATATTTATTCTGTGCGGACAAACACAGACAAACAGACAAACAAACGGACTCAAATGCAATACCCTCTCCTCTGGCGAGGGTAACAAGAAAAAGAGCAATCAGAGATTGCAAACCCTCACCAGGATGTATTTTCAGTGCTTTTTAAGGCTTTTGTGTTAAAACAAATATGGCAGCCGAACCACATGACCGATGACGTCATCATTATTTTTTTATAAACTAATTTATTCCTAGATTATGCTCAGGAAATTTCATCTTGATCGATGAAGTTTTGTACTTGTCGAATTATGACGTCATAATGGAGGCACCAATGACATCATTAACATATTTTATTCCCCATGGAGAGTTCTTTACAATGAGCCATGCCTCAATTTTTTCGATTCAGCGCTTTCCGTGATATAGAGGTGCAAAGTTCTCCGGTTTTTCCAAGATGGCGGCCGAACCACGTGACCGATGACATTATTATTTCTTCTCCACCAATTTATCCCTCGATGACGCTCAATAAATTTCATCTTGATTGGATGAAGTTTTGTACTTGTCGAATTATGATGTCATAATGGAGGCACCTATGACATAATCATTGACATATTTAATTCCCCATGGAGGGTTCTTTACAATGAGCCATGTCTCCATTTTTTCTATTCAGCACTTTCGGAGATATAGAGGTGCAAAGTTTTTCAGTTTTTCCAAGATGGCGGCCAAACCACGTGACCTATGACGTCTAAGTATTAAAAATTATGCAGGTGGAGTTGCACATATGGTGAAAAATTCCTGTCAATCGGACCAATGGTTGCAGAGAAAATCATATTTGTTCTGTGCGAACAAGCAGACAGACAAACAAACGGACGCAAATGCAACACCATCTCCTCAGGTGAGAGTAACTAGAACAGCACTCAGTAGAGAGAATACCTCCGCCTGGTTGGCCATATCACTCAATGGTGAAGTATCACTTGAAAAATTAAATAACTCTCGTATCCGAATCCACATTCAGATCTTCACCAAAATCGAATAAATTCTGTCTTGTCACACACCCAACCGGTCCACCAAGTTTCATCCAAATCCATCCACAATTTTTTGAGATATCCTGTTATATATAATTTTGGCCCGATCTCCCAATGGTGAAAAATCACTTTTAAAATGATAGTAGCAGTATCTGGATCCAGATCTTCACGAAAATCGAATAATTTCGTCCTCTCCACCAAATTTCGTCCTAACCTGTCCACAATTTGTTGAGATATCTTGTTCACAAACAGACAAACAAGAAATATGTCGTGCATAGCACGATACTTGCGAAATCCCTAAAATAAGTTGTTGGCCTATGATGACCTCAAAAATAATTGGTGTTTGAATTCAGTGACCTGTGTTATGTGCTCCTCCCCAAACCCCGGTCACGGTGTACCCCCGAGCCCCGAAAGGAGTCAAGGCAGAAAGATGTGCTATAATATGTGTGCCAATGACCAATGGTGAAACCACACCAATCAATCGATACAAAACCCAAGTATTGTATTAAAATCACACAATAATAACAACTTGCACAAGTACAATAAAACCTCAATTGCACAACAAACACCATATAATTCCTATGATGGTACCACCAGTTTCTTAACTCAATAACTCACGGTACTCCACGTGAGCGAACTGTAACACCCCCAAAGTCACTGTCAGGACACCAGGCCAAAGTTGATCCACACTCCGTTGATCAAAAGAAAACAGGTAGTACTGAGACCTGAACCCAGGACGGCTGACAGTCGACGCTGCAGAAGAGCCGCTGGGTGAGGTCGGGCCGACGTCGGTCAGGCAAAAGTTCACCCAAAAGGCGACTGGGAATTCACACCTTCAGTTCACCAGACAATGACGCTGACATGAACAATCAGCGGCTCCCATGCGGAGAACCGCAAATTCCGAAGCGAAATCCACGACACACACGAGAACCAGGCTAATGGCTGGTGCGAGGTGAAATGGCTGGTGCGAGGTGAAATGGCGGGTGCGAGGTGAAATGGCGGACGGGCCCGTAATGGAGGCGTACCGGCTCTCCCGTGACGATTCACTTTCGGAACCAACAGCAAAACCCATCGCGCAGGTTTACTTGCCCCAGCAATAACGACACTGTCACAGGAATCCCTTTCCTGGGGAAACCAATATTCGCTCTTGACCAACGTCCACCAGCGTCCGCTCGACACCTCGAAGCAGATCGGCCTTTCTTTCCCGATCTCACTTGATCCGCTCCAGCCTCCTCTTCTTCTTCTTCCGGTTTCTCCCGATCCATTTCGTTTTTCAAACTGTTACAATAATAGTACATGAAACTAAAAATGCTTCAAGTGGATGACAACCACAAAGACAGAAGTGACGAATCCATAACACCTGGCATGCAAATCCTCTTAAATTTCAAGTCAATCAGATGAGAATTGAGTATTTTAGAAACTTGGCCTATGTTCACCTTTTGGCCTAAGTTTACCTCAAAAATACGTGGTTGAGTTCACTGACCAGATTTGCAAGTCCTCTTCAAATTCTAGTCGATCGGATGAAAATTGAGGATTTTAGAAATTTGGCCTATGTTGACGTTAAAAATAGTTGGTGGTTAAATTCAGTGACCATATATGCTAATCTGTTTGGCCTATCTTAAAATTTCAAGTCAACCGGATGAAAATTGAGAATTTTAGAAATTTGGCCAATGTTGACCTTTTGGCTTATGTTGACCTTAAAAATAGTTGGTGGTTGAATTCAGTGACCAGATATGCAAAGCCTCTTGAAATTTAAAGTCAATCGGATGAAAATTGAGGATTTTAGAAATTCGGCCTATGTTGACCTAATATATAATTGGTGCTTGAACTCAGTGACCAGATATGCAAATCCTCTTCAAATTTCAAGTCAATCGGATAAAAATGGAGGATTTTATAAATTTGACAAAGCTGGTGATCTTTGGCCTATGTTGACGTATTGACCTTTTGACCCCAAAAACAATAGGCTTCTTGCTTATGACCAACTCTACCATTTGGTGAAGTTTCGTGAATATCAATTGAAAATTGTGACCTGTAGGCGACTGACATACAGACAGACAGACAGAATAACGCACAAGACCAACCAATATACTTGAAAAATCTTCGATTTTTTTACAAGTAACAAACAGCCAAACAGACAGGGGTGAAAACATAACCTCATCCACCTTTGGTGGCGGAGGTAATAAAAGTGCTGCATAGAAAATATATTGCACTGAAAAAATCTGAGAATGCTTCGCAAATACTCAACGTCTCGAATGCTGGATCAAGGAACAATTAATCGAAGGATGCTGCGCAGGACAACTGTACATCCCCCACATGACTCCAACTGGGAGCTGCAGCAGCGATGAAAGACAAAAATCCCTACGGACTATGGAGCCATTGTGCCAGACTTATTTAGCAGACAGGGTTGACCACGGGGAAGCACATGCGAAATACTCCCTGAAGAATATCGACCTGAATTTCGTCAATAGGCACAATGCAATAACACTAAGTTAATGCGAGCAAAGAAAGTTGCATTTTTCCCTCTCCCACTTCTTTTGTCTTCCTTTTCTGCTTTGGCTTGCAAAACATAAGGAAACCGCAGCAGGTTGCAGGTGGATTAAAGAGTGCAATTAGCTCTAAACGAAGGCCTCTCGAGAGCATTGCAAACGAGGCAACACTGTTCAGCCATGCCAAAGAGGGATTATGGAAGAATGACACATCAACAGATCACGAGCATGTGACAAACATGTAAAGAAATTTTAAAAGTTGGAAAATATATTAAAGTGGTCAAAGTACAAGTCAGGAGGATGGCAAAGAAATAGCCATGCAAAATTATCGGGGCTGAAAAAAAGAAGGGAAAATAAAAAAAAAACCCAATTGTGACGATAACTCACTCGAAAGCCCTTCGACATATGGTTTTCCTTTCAACGTAAATACGTTCACTTGACTCCACAAAAATTCAGGCATCAAAGCATCTGTCCATGTCAGGGCAGTACACATGCACAACATTCGATCATATAATTCCAGGAACACGACGTTAATTAGGTAAAGTGTTCAATCTGTAAGCAAGAAGTCCTGCATCACCCTGACTGAACTCGAGAAAACAAGGTGCAACCACTTTTTATACCTGGTAAATACAACGTTCCATAAACGAAAATGGAACTCCACCTTGATGAAGTATTACAGTGGAGACGTGCAGAAGTGGTTAAATCCGGTACATCTGCACAATGCTGTAAACGAATAAATAACTTGGCCGTCATCCAAAGGTGTTTCCCCTGAAATATTGTCATTTCTGCACACGTGCCATCAGCATCCTGCTCATTCACCTCCGATCGATCGACATCTGGCATCTCCATACTGAGACGACAGCATCCTCTCATGTCCTCATGTGCAGTCCTGAACCAAATGTGTCACCTTCTTTCATTCACATGTTGGAGGGAACCACGTGATAGTCCCCATTCTCCCCCAAAACAGGAACAGTTCATATACAGCATGGCAAATCTGTTTCCATGAACATTTTCCATTCATGACTTGCCCAGAATGATGCAACTCAGTATTTTTTTATTGATACCAAGTCGTGGCTCGTGGAGAAGACAGAACATAGAACAGATCAGGAAGTAACTGAACAAAAGGAACAGAAGAAAGAGAGGGGAAAGCACCACCAGCAGGGATGAGTAACATATAGACTTGGACAAATAAGGGAGGCGTGGAAGAATTAGGGGAAGGAGGATGCGTGGACTGGACAAGATGGATACAGTAACAAATTCTCAAGAAGGAAAACTGGAAAATTGGAAAGAGGTGGGCTTGGAGAGAGTTAACGGGGTAGTGTGGGAGGGGGAGTGTAGAAGAGATTGAATGGTTTTGGATCGGGGATGATCTGAGATGGTGATGGAGAACTGTCTTGAAGATGTGGTGGGGAATGTGATATTGAAGAGAATGTAGAAGTTGGTTCCACAGGTGGGAAACTAGGACGGCACTCAGTAGGGAGATGTCTCAATTAGAACATGTCTCAATCAGAGCATACCTCCGCCAGGTGAACAGTTTACATTTTGTATCCTAGAGTAGACCAGAAAATCATAACACAGAATCACATTTAATCAAAATCATCAGTCCACAACTTTTTCTGAGATATCCTGCTTTGTATCGTTTTTGGCCTTATATCCCAAGAGTGAAGAAACACTTAAAGAATTATACTAGTCGGATCTGGATCTTCACCAAAATTGAATTGATTCGTCCTTGTCACATGCACAACCTGTCCACCAAGTTTCGTCCAAATCCGTCCATAACTGTTTGAGATATCCTGCTATATGTTGGTTTTAGCCCTATCACTCAATGGTGAAGAATCACTTAAAAAATTGAAGAACTCTCATATCCGAATCCATATTCAGATCTTCACCAAAATCGAATTTATTTTTCCTTGTCACACACCCAAACGGTCCACCAAGTTTCATCCAAATCCGTCCACAACTTTTTGAGATATCCTGCTATGTATCGTTTTTGGCCCCATCTCCCAATGGTGAAGAATCACTTTTAAAAATTCTACCTGCCGGATCCAAATCCTGATCTTCACCAAAATCTAATGATTGCTTCCTTGTCACATATGCTACATCTCTGCCAAATTTCGTCCAAATCCATCAACCACATTTTGAGATATCTTGTTCACAAACTGACAAACGGACAAACAGACAGACAGACAGACAGGGGTGGAAACATAACCTCCACCCACCTTTGGTGGCAGAGGTAAGAATAGCAACGAATGAGTGGAGGTGAGCAGTGATTCTAGATTCCACCATCCACAACCAATGAGTGGAGGTGAGCAACGAATGAGAGGAGGTGAGCAGTGATTCTAGATTCCACCATCCACAACCTAACGCAAAGTAGGAAATGGCATTAGGTAGTGCCATCAGCTGACTCAAGCAAGTGGTGAATGAGTTTAACGTTAATGGGTCAGTAGAGATGCCAAGAGGCAATGCTGATGCTATCATGATATGGATCGCCTCTCTCTCTGTCAGAAACACATTTTTTTGCATTTTATTTCCCATTTCTGGCGAGTTCCATCTTTGCTTGCATTATCTTATCCTTTGCATATCCAGCCCACCAGATTAGAGTGAGGCCTCAAATATTGCATCGGTGCATGACTTCATATGTCCAAATTATGTCGATCTGTGACATTGCAACAACTATATCTGACAGGACGTTACAGAGGTAGCACACTTGCCTGCGAGACTGGTGCTCCCCAGGTCGGAAGTTGCATCACAAAGTGTCACCCCCCGGACGGATATCAAGACGAGGACCTGTCTGCTAGTATTAGTTGGTGGGAATTCAAGAATGCATGGTATCTTTCAGGAAAAGAATGCGATTGTAAAAGGCAAGAAAAGATGAATGATAGAAGAGACAAGCGTTACGCCTAGGTCCCCCATCGGTGAAGTGATGTGAGTTGACAAAGTGGAAGACGCAGAAAACATGCTATGATATGATATTTCGCTCACAAGGTTCAGACATACATGGAGGTGGCCATCTTGGATTTTGACGTGGCGACCCAATTTTCAATAGCGTTCTTCCTTATGCCTAGATACACCCACACACCAGATTAGAAGTTGGTACTTCGCTTATTTTTCAAGATATTCATCTCACAAGGTTCAGACATACATGGCGGCGGCCATCTTGGATTTTGACGTGGCGACCCAATTTTAAACAGCCTTCTTGCTTGTGCCTAGATACACCCACACACCAGATTAGAAGTTGGCACTTCGCTTATTTTTCAAGATATTTCGCTCACAAGGTTCAGACATATATATGGTGGCGGCCATCTTGGATTTTGACGTGGCGACCCAATTTTCAATAGCGTTCTTCCTTATGCCGAGATACACCCACACACCAAATTAGAAGTTGGTACTTCGCTTATTTTTCAAGATATTCATCTCACAAGGTTCAGACATACATGGCGGCGGCCATCTTGGATTTTGACGTGGCGACCAAATTTTAAACAGCCTTCTTGCTTGTGTCTAGATGCACCCACCCACCAGATTAGAAGTTGGTACTTCGCTTATTTTTCAAGATATTCCGCTCACAAGGTTCAGACATACATGGCGGCGGCCATCTTGGATTTTGACGTGGCGACCCAATTTTCAATAGCGTTCTTCCTTATGCCGAGATACACCCACACACCACATTAGAAGTTGGTACTTCGCTTATTTTTCAAGATATTCATCTCACAAGGTTCAGACATACATGGCATCAGACATACATGGCGGCGGCCATCTTGGATTTTGACATGGGTTGCACCCACACACCATATTCGAATGCGGTCCTTCGCTTACACACGCATGCCCGCACGCACGCAAACACGCACGGACGGACGGACGGACGGACGGGAAAACCATTGTCCCCCTTTCGCTCCGCTGTGTGACGGGGGACAAAAAAGGAAGAAAAATACGTTTTTAAGAAAAAAGAAAAAGAAAAATAAGAAAAAAGAGTTTTGTGTACAGTACATAGTCGAGGGGCTCGTGGAAGGACGAGTACTTGTAGATCGAATGGATCAGGACACAACAGGACAAAAGGAACAGCAGAGAGAGGGGAGAAACACGAACAGGAGACCGAACGATCATGGTTATGGATTGTGGACGATATGAAATGGTGGTGATCAGCTATCTTGAAGACCTGAACGAAAGATTGAGATTGAAGAGGATGTGGAAGATGGTTCCACAGGTGGGCGAAAAGAGGAACAAATGAGTGGAGGTGAGCATTGATCGTGGATTGAGGAAGTTTTACCAGAAGGGAGTTGATGGTGGACCGTGTGAGCCCTGCATGGCGTTTGCGAGAGATAGGAGTAAAGAGGCATCTATGGACCATTGTGCGCGAGGAAAGAAGGGTTAAATATTCTGCCTTATTTGCATAAGTATTTAATATATAGCTCTATACAAGGATAAGCACGTCGGAAAGAAATGAAAAAAGGGAATGTTCAATCCAGCGTGTGTGCAGCACTCTTGTGAAAGACTGTAAAATGAGCTTTTGAATATGCATGAACACAGGATTGACAGCACGCTCATCTCTTTGAGGCATGAGGTTTTCCAAGATGCCGAACCCACTGCAGGCGCCGCAGACGAATGGCAGTTTTAACTTTCCGCTCTTCCAGGAGCTGAAACAAATAGCAAGTCGAAGCAAAGCACAAATTGCAGAGAAACGATCTTGCTCGCCTCTCTTGAGCAAGCAAGCCTTGCTGTTATACACGGACGAAAAGAATACGCGCTTTCAGAGTGAAAAAAACAATCGATCAATCATCGCATGCAAATTCGACGCAACTGCAATAAGCTATGGTTCATTTTCGATATGCTAAAGGTGCATAACGCAGATGACTTGCATGACTACAATTTGCATAACACCGTCTCGTGCAATTTACGTAACCCTCAGCTCGTCACTTAACGGGTTGAAGTAACAGCGGATAGTACATTAAAGCAGAGTCGATAGAACGTTCAAGACGACACGTTGTGACAAATAGGAAACTCAGGAATTGGGATGTTGATGACAAATTATTGTATTTCGCTTCAAAAGCAACCGTTGCTACGTCGAACAGTCATGCCTGGAACAAGCTGATGCTGCAAGCAGAGGAAGATCAGAGGAAGAAGCAGATTCGCGAAGGTAATGCTTCACACATACGAAGATTTATTTACTTGTTTATCGAGAGTATTTACAAACTCTTCAGTCTCGCAATGGTAATCAGCAGGTGTTGAACTGCTCTCAGCAATCATTGGTGTACGGTTATAACATAATCCACCGAATTTCAAATCGGTCTGAAGTTTCTGCTGCAGTCCCTCGTATGGGCCGAGGGCAGTTCTGAAATACCAATGCACTTTCTTCGAGCATAAACAACCCATCATGCTCTGCCACATCGCATGGTAACGCATCGCCTAACTCCTTAATGCCGAACCCATTTAAAAGAAGAAGATAGGATTCTTTCTTTTTTATGTTGAAGGCTCCAGTCACGGACTATATAGTCCTCATCGAGGGCAGGCCTCAGATAAAATAACTGCATTGATAAATGTGAGGAAAGAGAAATAAAAGAGAGAGAATGTTAAGGTGAATCGTGAAAATGAAGAAGAAAATTCATCATAAAAAGTGTATGATGTTTGTTTGCGAGAAAGAGGTTGAGGCTCTAGTTTGAGTGAGACAAAGTAAGACAAGCAATCCTGCCACGGAGTGTGTAAGATGGTTCGGGCACCACTTTAACACTCCTAAGTCCAAACGGTAGTACTAACCTGAGCGGTTGCTGTCTACAACCAACGACCTAAAGGATCCTGGATTTCGGAAGTTTTATCAGAAGGGAGTTGATGGTGAACCATGTGAACCATGCATAGCGTTAGGTAGAGATAGGAATAAAGAGGCATCTATGGAAAATCTGGCATCTGTGTAGGCATCTGTGTAGTTGTATCCACCAGTGGAGGCTCTAAAGAGATATGCAAGAGATAATGATGAACAAAGAGGAAACGACAACGCATCTGACAAAAGCAAAGCACGTCCACGTCCGCTTTGTATTTAGACGTCTTCTTCTTCAGTATGCTAAACATACTCTTATGCTAATCTTAGTATGCTAAACTTAGCTCTTTCACGAGCCTCGATTCAGTATTTAAAAAAATAAAAAAAAACATGACAAAAACAGCTGAAAACTATAAAGGCACTCACTCGGTAGTGTGGTTAACCCCGCCATGCTGAACAGTTTGTTTTGTATCCCACTCATAGGTCGGATCCGGATTCGGACCTGAACCAAAATCTAATCGGCTTGTTCTTGTCACCTAACCAACTCATTCACCTCGTTTAGTCATAACTCATGTCATCCATAACTTTTGAAAATATCATGTTACATATCGCTTTTTGCCCAATCCCTCAATGGTGAAGAATCACTTAAAAATTAAACAATTCTCGTATCTGAGTCCATATTCAGATCTTCACCATACCTGACTTTCCTTGGCACACCTGAGCTCCTCACCACATACAAGGCTTTCATCCGCAGCTCAATGGAATACTGTTCTCCCCTCTGGGCCGGTGTTCCTGCCTCACACCTAGCTCGGCTTCACGCTGTTGAAACCAAAGCGTTCAGAATCATTGGAATCTCCCGCGGTGAAGCTAACTCCGAGAGCCTTTCACTTACTCACCGCAGGCAGGTTGGTGGGCTTTCTGTCTTCTACCGACTCCTCTCCGGCCTAGCTCCCCCAGCTCTGTCTGTGCTCTGTCCCCCAAATATTCCTGTAGGTCGCACAAGATTTGCCTGCAACCCTCTTATGGTTAAACTGCCAAAATCAAGACTCTCGGCTCACCTGCACTCCTTCATTCCTCTTTTCTCTCACCTCTGGAACAAACTCCCTCACTCTCTTCAATTCCACTCCTCCCTCCAGGTCTTTAAGACAGCTGATCACAAACATCTCTTATCTTCCCCCATCCAAAACCTTGATCTTTTCTACCCCTGCTAATTTCACCCCAGATTCACTTTTTTGAAATACCAACTTCCTTCCTGGAAGTCCTTGCAGTGTCCTTGTGTTTTATACTTCTCCCACCCCTCCCCCCCTTCTCATGCCTCATCCCCCCTTGGCCTCCCACCGATCTCCCGATGTCCCTGCTCTCAAATGTTGTGTTTGTGTGCTTCCCCTTCTCTCCCCATTTTGACTACATCTACCCTTATTATATGTTTTGTGTGTCTGTTTGATTTTTTTTTTTTTGTGATAAATGTTAGCTCTTTCACGAGCCTCGATCCTGTGTACAAAAAAAAAAAAAATTAGTCCTTGTCACACACCCAACCTGTCCACCAAGTTTCGTCCAAATCCGTCCATGATGTTTTGAGATATCCTGCAATATGGCAATTTTAGCCCTCTCACTCAATGGCAAATAATCACTTAAGAACTTCTACTAGCTGGATCCGAATCTGTATCTTCACCAAAATCTAATCATTTATTCCATGTCACAATGTCACATACACTACCTCGCTGCTAAATTTTGTCCGAATCCGTCCACAACTTTTTGAAATATCTTCTTCACAGTGTTACGTGGTCCTCCCGGTAACTACCTGGTCTTGGTGACCCCCGGACCGTGGGAGGGACCCCGCCAGAAAGATATATGGTTTATACGCTTTCGTAACGCAATCAATATGAATTCCGGTCAAGAAGAAACCCCACACCAAGGATCCGGAATAATCAATAATATATTCACTGAGCAATCAACAACCATCAACAATGCACAATCAATATTACAACCATGTGAACTCATCTACACAAACTCTAAGATGGCCATCTTACTCTTATACATTCCTCACGTGAGCCCCACTCCTGACTCCCTCCGTGGTCAATGTCTCTCCTCTCCGCACACGGGCGGTTGAACGAGCCCCGGGCGGACGTGCTCTAAACGTGCCGTCTCGGACTGGGGCCGCGGCTGCAGCGCACCTCCTTGCCAAGCCACGGGGCAAACCCAGCGCGGCGTCCAACGTGCGCGAGGCCCCAAGTGCGACTCTTACGCGTCCTTGTAGATGGGCAAAAACCCAGCGCGGCTTCCGACGCGAGCGAGGCCCAACGTGCGGACCCGTACGCGTCTTGGTAGACGGGGCAAAACTGTCCCGGACGCTTGGTTTCGTGCACGAACTCACAGTGACTGGACGTGTCCAAAGGTATTTACCGCCCAGGTAACTCCTCTCGCCAGACGTTTCGCAACGGCGCGTTTTCCGCGCAGCGTAAGGTCGATTCCACCTTCTCCTCGTCGCGGGGCGAGGAAGAAGAAGCACCGTCCTTTTCTCTCCTCGTGTCTTTTCTTCTTCCGTTTTCGGCCACTTCCGTTTCCGGCCACTGGTTCCGAAGGGCTCCTGACCCTCCAACCACAACAACTACACAACAACTTAATATACTACACACGGAAGCAAAGACCTGCATGGTACTTCACATACATTCACATAAATATGTAACACTCCCCCCCTTCAAGAAAGAAAGTTTGAACCCAGCGAAAACTTTCTTTGCCGGCCAATTTGGAGAAACAAACCAGATAACTCAACCCCCCCACATTATCAGTTCCCCCCGGGCACAGTTATCACTTAAAAATAAAGCCAGTTAAGCCACTCGATAGCACTTTTCCGGGAGGCCAAGCCGAGTATTCACTACATGGATGCCTTTAGGAACGCGGAGTTCACGGTTAGTCCGTGCAGGAAAGTTCTCTACATGGGCGCCTTGAGGAACGTGGAGTTCACGGTTAGTCCGTGCAGGAAAGTTCTCTACATGGGCGCCTTGAGGAACGTGGAGTTCACGGTTAGTCCGTGCAGGAAAGTTCACTACATGGACGCCTTTAGGAACGGCGTTCACGGTTAATTCGTGTAGGAATCTTGGCTCGGCGGCTCCGCCGCCTTCAGTGCTTCAACTTCTCAGAACGTCCCTAATAATTAGGGTGGGACCACTGGTCCCTGTAGTCCCCTGAATACCGGTCTTCTTCTCGGCCACTACTTTGCCCATTCTTCCTTCGGGAGCGGCCGTAACTCAGGGAGCCTCCATAATAATATTGACTGCGGCCACCACCAAAACTACCGCCCAGTTGTCCTCTCCTGTAGACCTCTCGACGCCTACGAAATGCCTTCCCTACTGTTATGGTCCGACCCTCCAAATCCTTGCCATTCCAATTCTTCTCTGCCTCTCTGGCGTCTTTTGTGCTGGCAAACGTGACAAAGCCGAACCCTCTTGACTGTTGCGTTTCCCAGTCTCTTACCAACCGCACTTCCACCAGCGGCCCATATCTGTTGAAGACAGAGGTCAGAACTTCTTCCTCTGTTTTGAAGTTCAGTCCCCCTACAAATAACTTGGCACTTTTGTCACCATCCCGAGCTGGTGTGGTGTTATTTTCCCTGCTGGGCTCTTTATCAACCCTCAGGTTACCATAAACTTGACCCCCGGCCAAATCATTCCCGAGAACCACAGATACACCCTCTACAGGAAACGTGGCTTGTAAACCGACGGTGACCGGTCCTGACACCAAATCGGACTCCAACTGGATGACCTGAAGGGGAGCACTAACACCGCCCCCGATCCCCTGTAAACGAACACTATCCCCCGTTGCCGTCTCCTCGGACCATGGCAAAATGCCTTCAAGCATTAAAGATTGATGGGCCCCTGTGTCTCTCAATATCCTAACCGGTCTCCGGTTAGTCGAGGCTCCATCCAGTGACACAAACCCCTCGGAAATAAATGGTTGGTAACCCTCTTGATGGCGATTTCTTACGCTAGCCATCGCATTCGGAGTTGTAATAGTCGGACTCCGCTCTGGGTTGTCCCTTTTCATGAGGTAACAACTGGACATCAAGTGTCCAGGTTTTTTGCAAAACGCGCAAGTAGGCCCGGAGGAAAAACTCGGGGTCTGCCTCGGGCCCCCCGAACTATAAGTTTGTCTTGGGCCCGCATCCCTCTGATTTCGAACCGGTGGGGTATCATAGTTGTCCCCATAATCATCTCGAGGCCGCCGCCATGTATGGTCGTTCTCCGCACCTGCTGTTCCCCACCTCCCCTGCGGAGATCTAGGCGAGGAGTTAGGTTCGTGGACCCCTATTCGGTGGGTTAAGGCATAATCATCTGCCATGGTGGCTGCGTCCCACAACTTTGGTACCTTCTTTTCCTGCAGGTACACTTTGATGTCCTCGTGGACACACTGCTGGAATTCCTCCACCAGGATCAAGTCCCGCAATGTCTCGAAGTCTTTCCCGACTCCTTTTGACTCACACCACCGATCAAACATGTTTTCTTTCACTCTGGCAAACTCCACATGGGTCTCACTCTCCCTCTTCCTGGCATTCCTGAATTTTTGCCTGTAAGCTTCCGGAACCAACTCATAGGCTTTGAGGATGTGCTTCTTCAGTACCTCATAATCTGCACATTGGTCCATTGGTAGCGCCGAATAAATTTCCTGAGCTTTCCCCACCAGCACACTTTGCACGAGTATGGTCCATGCCTCCTCCGGCCAGTTTAATTGTCGAGCCACTTTCTCAAAGTGTGGAAAAAATTTCGCGACTTCTTTTTCACTGAACGGTGGAACCAGCCTCACATGTCTGCCCACATCCCAGGTTTTCTGGTTAGGTGTCGACCCCGTCAGCAAGGGTGGTGCCTCTCCCCGTTCTCTCATTAACTCCAGCTCCTTGAATTTGATTTCTTGCTGAAGCTGCATGTCACGTTCCTTTAATTCCCTTTCCGCTTTTCTCTCCTCTGCTTCGAGGTCCCTTGCAGCTCTCCTTTCCTCTGCTTGTTCCTTTTCTCTTCTTTCCTGGAGTTCTCTTTCCACTCTCCTTTCCTCTGCTTGTTTCTCTTCTCTCCTCTCCTCTGCTTTCCTTTCTTCTTCTGCTCTTTCCTTTTCTGCTTTCCTTTCTTCTTCTGCTAACCTTTCCTGGAGTTCTCGTTCCACTCTCCTTTCCTCTGCTTGTTTCTCTTCTCTCCTCTCTTCTGCTTTCCTTTCTTCTTCTTTTAACCTTTCCTGGAGTTCTCGTTCCACTCTCCTTTCCTCTGCTTGCTTCTCTTCTCTTCTCTCTTCTGCTTTCCTTTCTTCTTCTTTGATCCGTTCCTGGCTCCGTAATTGTAACTCCAGTTTCCGGAGCTCCACGTCTTCTGGTTCTTCGGGTAGCCACTCCCAGGCTAACTCGTCCCATGTTCCTAATCCCACCATAGATTGTATCACCGTGGCCTGCAACTCTGCCTTCCTCAAATTAGTTCGGACCTCCAAGTTAAAATGTTTGGCCAATTTCAAGAGATCCGACTTTAGCAACGCTCGGAACTGTGCCTCACTCGGGGTTACCCCAAAGTTCTGTGCCACAAACGCCATGGTGCCTATCGTTAACACCTGTTAACCTTCACCCCAAGACTTTCCCCAATTTCTCAAAAAAAAAAATATTACCAATTAATAATTAATTAATAAATTTTAATTACCAAAAATATTATTATTTTATTATTTTATACACTTTTAGATCCCGGACGTAGACCCAATTGCGAAACCGCAAATCGTAATTTGGACGAGCCCCCAATTCTGTTACGTGGTCCTCCCGGTAACTACCTGGTCTTGGTGACCCCCGGACCGTGGGAGGGACCCCGCCAGAAAGATATATGGTTTATACGCTTTCGTAACGCAATCAATATGAATTCCGGTCAAGAAGAAACCCCACACCAAGGATCCGGAATAATCAATAATATATTCACTGAGCAATCAACAACCATCAACAATGCACAATCAATATTACAACCATGTGAACTCATCTACACAAACTCTAAGATGGCCATCTTACTCTTATACATTCCTCACGTGAGCCCCACTCCTGACTCCCTCCGTGGTCAATGTCTCTCCTCTCCGCACACGGGCGGTTGAACGAGCCCCGGGCGGACGTGCTCTAAACGTGCCGTCTCGGACTGGGGCCGCGGCTGCAGCGCACCTCCTTGCCAAGCCACGGGGCAAACCCAGCGCGGCGTCCAACGTGCGCGAGGCCCCAAGTGCGACTCTTACGCGTCCTTGTAGATGGGCAAAAACCCAGCGCGGCTTCCGACGCGAGCGAGGCCCAACGTGCGGACCCGTACGCGTCTTGGTAGACGGGGCAAAACTGTCCCGGACGCTTGGTTTCGTGCACGAACTCACAGTGACTGGACGTGTCCAAAGGTATTTACCGCCCAGGTAACTCCTCTCGCCAGACGTTTCGCAACGGCGCGTTTTCCGCGCAGCGTAAGGTCGATTCCACCTTCTCCTCGTCGCGGGGCGAGGAAGAAGAAGCACCGTCCTTTTCTCTCCTCGTGTCTTTTCTTCTTCCGTTTTCGGCCACTTCCGTTTCCGGCCACTGGTTCCGAAGGGCTCCTGACCCTCCAACCACAACAACTACACAACAACTTAATATACTACACACGGAAGCAAAGACCTGCATGGTACTTCACATACATTCACATAAATATGTAACAACAGACAGACAAACAAACAGAGTAGAAATCGGTCAGAGACCGAGGAATTGCCGGAATTAAAAATATGGCGGGCGAACCACGTGACCGATGACGTCATCATTATTTGTTTTCTAAACTAATTTATTCCTAGATTATGCTCAAGAAATTGCATCTTGATTGTATGAAGTTTTGTACTTGTCGAATTATGACGTCATAATGGAGGCACATATGATATCATTAACATATTTTATTCCCCATGGAGAGTTCTTTACAATGAGCCATGTCTCAATTTTTTATATTCAGCACTTTCGGAGATAGAGGTGCAAAGTTTTTCGGTTTTTCCAAGATGGCGACCGAACCACGTGACCGATGACGTCATCATTATTTATTTTTTTCTCCGCAAGTTTATGCCGACATGGCGCTCAATAAATTGCATCTTGATTGGATTAAGTTTTGTACTTGTCGAATTATCGAATTATGACGTCATAATGGAGGCCTTGGGCCTGGAGAGTTAAAAATTGGGCACAGTCTATTCCATGGCAAGACAAATATGTGTGTAAAGAATGGCGATTATATGTGCATTGATGTAGATGTAGTACTGCGCACAAACAGACAAACAAACCAACCAACATACTTACTTGCCGGAATCTTTTCCGGCAAGTAACGAGGGTGAAAACATAACCTCCATCTACCTTTAGTGGCGGAGGTAAAAATACAAAATGAAAATTGACGATTTTATGCAACCTTAACATTTTGATTTAAAACAATCGATTTTATGTGATGCTGACCTTTGACCTTTTGACCAAATTATTAATTTGTGTTCATATCCTCATAATAAAGCTCTGGTGAAAATTTAATGACAAAGCTCAGATAGTCAATTGAAATTTCAAGTCAATTGGATGAAAATTGATTATTTTAAAGGTCATGCAATGCCAATCAATTTGGATCAAATAACTCAAAACGAATTTGCTATTGAAAGAAACAAGATTGTTCATTGTTTTTATCTGCACTTGCCAGAAAAATAGATGAAAAATAAAAATAAGACAAAAAGATTATGTTAAAAAAGCAGAAATGTTAGCAAAATGATGAAAGCTTAATTTAAATCAAGGTCCAAGGTCATAAAAAGGATCGATCCTACAGTGGTTGCCTTGAGCAGCCCTCCATAAAATGAAGGCAAAATAACTTCAGCTCGAGTAAGTGAAGCGTTGCGGCAAAAAAAATTAATTGGCAGTGAAAGGTATGGTATTTCTCCTGGAACAAGGGGGCTGTCCTCATCAAATGAGGGCAAGTCATTAGGCATGCCAAGACAGGCTGACAACTAACCTGCCTTGAACTCCATTGCATTTGACAAATAAAAAATGATGCATATTTTCAAGCAGAGAACAAGGACTCGTCACAAATCCTCGTCATATTCCAAACAATGTTTCCTATCAACAACCATACACTCACGTCAACAGTCCACAGAGACCGTCGACGTGGTCTGCAGGCAAACGAAGCAAAACAAAAGTGAGGTGGGAGGGGAACAAATCGAAAATTCTTCCTCCTTTGCCTGCACCGAATATGTAAAACCCAAAAACTCTACCACAGCAGCAAGGCTTTCCCAAGCTTCGACGTCATCTTTTGGGCCTTCAATGTGAGCAAACTATTCTGGGTGCACATTACAAAGAACCCATCTTCGATACACAATTTTGCTCCCAAAATCAATGGTGGAGAAAATGTTATTCGACAGGCAATGCCAGCTCGGTAATGCTGTCAATATTTGCCATGATATCATTTCATTTGTCACTCTTCAGAAAGATATATAAAGGGATGAGAAAGTTCTCGATGGATTATTGGTCCTTTCGTTACCCAGAAAAGATCAGACTTGACCAAAAGTTACACCACGGTGCTGTATTGTTTTGATAACAGACAAACGGATACTTGTTTGGTTATCTAACTTAAGGACAAGTGATTTTGCAAAACCCCATTTCATTAATATATAGATGTTGACATCTTCGGAGTTGCGAAGCAAACGATGAAGCGTTTCTGGCTTTAAGGCACGAGGGGCAAAATCAGGAGTGAAGAACACTTGCTTTGCTTGCGAACTATCGAACTGGCTGGAAGTACCAAACCAAACAGCACTCGATCAAGAGCAGCCCCTTTAGGCAGTGAGGGGTTGGCCGACAAAAAAGCACCATGTCAGCGTGGCCAAGGAGACACGAGTGGGTTATATAATGAGCCAATACAGGAAGCGTAGTGCTGAAATTTAAGAAAGATGAGAAAGATCAGCCTAAAGATAGCTGCTAGATCGGATCCATTTTCAAGAAGCAACAACAACAACAACAACAACAGAGTGCATTATCTGAAAGCTCAAGTACACGCCAATGTTATTGCGCAAAATGAGCTGCATTTAAAGTTTTTTTCCCCTATGTTTAACACCTTTGCTTTTTATTTTCAACCAATATGATCTGTGATATTAACCTTTGCATTGAACAAGGCACATTCCAAGTGAGAAATGTGTTGCGCAGTTAATGAGAAGGTCACTGCATGATTCATGGCAAAAACTCAATTAGATTTTCCTTGCCTGGATTTGAACACGCATCAGAATTTGCTCAAAACGAGAAGAAATCAACCTGCAGCTCACTCGACGCTCCGGGCAAAAAGCCCCTCAGAGCCCGGCGATGCTCACCAGCATTTCGTTACGGCCTATTTGACGTTCGAGCTCACACTGACAACACTGTGCCCTTGCAATCAAATTGCTGCTTAAGTCAACGATGCACGAACTTAAGTTCAGCGTTCTCCCAGTGGAATTTAGAAATTCATTCATCCCTGTATGAAACAAACCGACACGGATTTTTCAATCACATTACAATTTTAATTGCGCCTCATCATTACAAGCTAGACAAGTGGGTAAATAAGTTTCCGAGTGATGATGTGACCTGTGAGAAAGAGGCAGTTCAAGCATCTTCAATCTTCTTCAAAATCGAAGATGTCAGTCAGAAACACTGGTTATCTCATTCATGGATCCAACTGAATATGCCAATGCCAGATCAAATAGATTACTGGCAACTATCCAAGGTGCAAACGAGCAACAACATAAAAATGATCACCTGGGTAACCACGAATAGTTTTATCTGTATTGTTCTCATTAAGCAGAGCTGCAAATAACACAAAGCTACAGATAAACAACGATTACGGCACAATATCAACTTGACATGCAAACAACTTCCTGGGACACGTGTAAGAACGAGATTCCAAATGACACATGGCAGCATGCAGCCACAGGAGAGTACATGGGCGAATAGATATGGAGAACTGAACATGTGACCACAGCCAGGCCTGTCCGCTCACCTCTTTAGGCAACAGAGAGATGAAGTCTCGTTGAAACTGCGGTTCAATCACCTGCATTACATGCTTCACCTGCGTTGGCTCACAGCGATCAATGAGCTCGTCGAGTGCAAGCAGGCGTTCAGGCCCACTCCACCTCTGGAAAGAGAACAGCAAAGATGAAGACCACCATTTAGCTCATTTTAAACTCGGTCCTATAACGGGAGCACCCGCTGGATCTGATGTCGGAAATGCAAACGTATTAACCACCTCTCATCAACTGTATTTTCAAAATGCCATTTTCAAATCGAACCAAGGTGAAGATCAGTCAAGAAAAACGGTGAGCAGTTTAATGAGGAAAACAACACTTTTAAAGAAAACGAATGCAAAAAGTGAGACAAATGATGAGGTTTGTTAGTGTGCAGGTTCCAGGAGTGAAATAAACCATTTTATGGGAAAGTCGTTTTTGAGTTAACCTTTCGGATATTTCGTATAGCTGTTCTCGCCTGCTCATTCAAACATAAAAACTTGTATTTTATATCCGAAACATATGGACACAATCTAACAAGGAAAAAATAAAAGTCCAGCACGAATAACAATAATGTTGCAGAAACAACCCCAAATATCTTAAAACCACCATAAACCAAGAACCTGCAATAACTATCGAGTGACCTCGCTGGGGAAGAGACCCTCGTGACCTCTCAAAGAATGGTGAATGTGAAGAGTAAAAGAGATGAAATGTGGCAAATCAGCACAGAGTAACAGCCATGTGATGAAAGGAACAGGGAGTGGAACTCGGGTCCCATTATGGCATGATTCATAACGTGAGCGTAGAGCGAGTGGTGGACAGGCAACAGAGGAAGTGGAGGATGGTAAATGTGAAACAGGAAAAAAAAGCAGAGTCGGCAAAAATGGGACCAAGAAAAGAAAAAAGAAAAAAGATGAGAATGAAGACAAAATTATGGGAAAAAAAGGATGATAAAAGGGGAGGACAACTACAAAAACGAAAATTAAAAAACACAGTCAGGATGGACAAGAATGTGCCAAAACAAAGCCACAACACCGTATGGCCTTGATGGCTGCAACATATACCAGCTACAGCACAACAACAATCATAACGCGATTACATCATGCCCAAATGGATGTACACAAAGTGCGACAAATGACTTTCATTGTGGAGATCGAGATCTCGCAGCGATGATTTCATGCTTTTAATCCAAGGTGTGTGTGTTTGTGTGTGTGCGTGCGTGTGTGTGTGTGTATGTGTGTGTGTGTGTGTGTGTGTGTGTGATGCATATTTCACTCACATAGTGCCTTCACACCCTTTGACTTTTTCACACTTTGTTGCATTACAGCAAGAATTTAAAATCGATTAAATTGAGATTTTTTTTGTCAATGATCTACACATAACACCCCATAATGTCAAAGTGGATTTGTTATGTCATCGCCGGAGGCATTATGTTTTCAGGTTGTCCGTCTGGCTATCCGTCAGTGATTGGTTTTCATTACCACCATAACTTGAGAACGGCTGAAGGGATCTTAGTAAAACTTGGTGCGGGTATGTTTGATGAGGTCAAGATGATCTGATTAGATTTTGGAGTCATGAGGTCAAATGTCAGATGTCCTGTCAGGTAAAAATTCTGTTACCGAGCTAACATGTGAACCAGTCACGGGATTTTTACAAAACCTGGTATAACAAGCGTTACGCCTAGGTCCCCCACGCCTAGGTCCCCCGTCGGTGAAGTGATGCGAGTTGACAAAGTGGAAGACGCAAGGTGGCCATCTTGGATTTTGACGTGGCGACCCAATTTTCAATAGCGTTCTTCCTTATGCATAGATACACCCACACACCAGATTAGAAGTTAGTGGTTCGTTAATTTTTCCAGATATTTCACTCACAAGGTTCAGACATACATGGCGGTGGCCATCTTGGATTTTGACGTGGCAACCCAATTTTCAATAGCGTTCTTCCTTATGCCTAGATACACCCACACACCAGATTAGAAGTTAGTACTGCGCTTATTTTTCAAGATATTCCGCACACAAGGTTCAGACATACATGGTGTCAGACATACATGGCGGCAGCCATCTTGGATTTTGACGTGGGTTGCACCCACACAACAAATTAGAATTCGGTCCTCCGCTTACGCATGCACGCACGCACATTCGCACGCCCGCACACACGCACGGACGCACGCACGCACACACACACACACACACGGACGGAGGGGAAAACCATAGTCCCCCTTTCGCTCCGTGGTGCGACGGGGGACAATTATGGATTGTGATGCAAAGATGAACTGATTAGATTTTGGGGTCAAGAGGTTAAAGGTCAGAGGTCATGTTAAGTACAATTTACGTTGCCATGCCAACTTGTGAACAAGTGATGGGATTTTGAACAAATTTGGAACAGGTATATGATATATATGATGCAAAGATGAACTGATTGGATTATGGCATCAAGAGGTCAAAGGTTAAAGGTTAAAGGTCATGCGAAGTAAAAATTATATTGCCACGCCAACTTATGAACAAGTGATGGGAATTTGAAAAAACTTGGTTTAAGTATATACGATGCAAAGATGAACTGATTGTATTATGGCATCAACAGATCAACGGTCAGAGGTCATGTCAGGTAAAAATGTGATATTTGACACCAGCTGAATGGATTTAAATCAAACTTGGTACAAATATGTATAATGTGGATGGAGACGTATCAGTTGACGTCGTGACGTCGAAGAGTACCTTTCTAGTTTAAAAAAAAGAAATTTTAACAAATTCATCAAAGCTGTAAAGCTAAAATATCTTGAGTCGATAAGTATGCATCATCCAAAGTCACCCCTTTGCTTTTACACTCCAAATTTAGCTCAGGTGCCTACAATTTCCTTTTATCATCCTTCAGATGTCTCCACAACTTGACTGGGGTCCATCTGTGGGCAATTCAATTGATGGGACATGATTTAGAAAGAAACACACCTTTCCAAAAAGGTCCCACAGTTAAACAGTACATGTCAGAGTAGAAGCTCTATCATGAAGTCCAAGGAACTGTCCGTAGAACTCCGAGATAGAATTGTGAAGAGGCATGGATCTGGGGAAGGGTACAAAACAAGTTCTCGTGTTGAAAGGGTATAAAACAACTTCCAGTATTGAAAGTTCCCAAGAGCACTAGTGAGCTCCATCATTAGGAAATGGAAAGAATATGGAACGAGCCAGACCCTTCCTGGAGCTGGCCGTCCAACCAAACTGAGCAACAAAGCATGAAGGACCTTATTCAGGGGTTTCCAAGAAGGCATGTGAAGGACTCAGAGCGGGAGGCAAAATATTCTGTTGTCTGATGAGACGAAAATTGAACTATTTGGCCTGAATGCAAAGCTCTACGTTTCACAGAAACCAAGCACAGTTCATCACCCATCTAACACCATCCCTACCATGAAGCATGGTGGTGACACAGCATCATGCTATGGGAATACTTTTCAGCAGCAGGGATTGGGAGACTTGCATGGATAGAGGGAACAATAAATGGAGTCAAATATGTAGAGACAATTCCTTGAGGAGAACCTGCTTCAGAGTGTAAAAGACTTTAGACTGCGACGAAGATTTACGTTCCAACAGGACAATGACCCCAAGCATACAACCAAAGCAACACTGGACTAGCGTCAGAACAAGAACGTGAAAGTCCTTGAGTGACCCAGTCAAAGCCCAGACTTGAATCCCATTGAGAACCTGTGGAAAGACTTGAAGATTGCTGTTCACTGACGCTCCACATCTAACTTGACAGAGCTTGAGCAAATCTGCAAGGAAGAATGGGAGAAGCAACCCAAATCCAGATGTGCAAAGCTGATACAGACGTACCCAAGAAGACTCGAAGCTGTAATCACTATCAAAGGTGCTTCTACGAAGTATTGACTTTGGGGTTGAATACTTATGTAAATTATATATTTCTGTATTTCATTCTCAATACATTTGTAAAAATTTCTAAAAACATGTTTTCACTATCATTATGGGGTATTTTGTGTGACAAAAAAGTGACAAATCAAAATCAGTGACAAAAAATAAAAATGTAATGTATTATAAATTCAGACTGTGACGAAAACAAAATGTGAAAAAGTCAAGGGGTGTGAATACTTTCTGAAGCACTGCATATGGCTCTGAACAACACTAAACAGTTGCAGAGCCTCCACCTATTAGGCATGAGCTTACCAGAGCTACTGCCCCCGACAACTCTGTAGAATTAATCCACAGCTAATTCAAAAGAACTGAATTTAATTCTCCATTTTATCAACCAGTCCATGGATATTCCCTCTCCAAGGGGACTGGTGTATAAAATTGAGAATCCCTGTTAGCTCATGCCACTGTTAGTCCGTCGGCCAGGTGAGGCCGCAGGTAGGCTCTGGGAGCCAGTTAGAGTTCAATGGAGCCGGAGGATCCAGAGGAAGGACCCGGGTAGCCCAGTGCCAGAGAGGGCACCGAGGGGGTAAGCGCCAGGGAGGGCCTTCCCCAGGTAGGTTAGTGAGGAGCAGGTAAGCTCGGGTGGCAACTTCAGTGGCGGAGGCGCACAGGTAGGTAGACCTGTTAGGGGAGCCACACGACTCAGCCCAGAAATTGTGCGAAGGCACAGGGAGTTGAATCGGGGGAGTGAGACCCCAAATTGGAGAGCGCCACAGTTTGGTCAATGGGAGTTTGGTTCTTAGAACCGCATAGAGTAAGACGGCCAATGGTTTGGCAGGGAAAGACCCCGGGTAGTGTAAAGTGTGTTAATGTCATTTAGAAGTAGTTAGGATTAAGAATCTCCTCGCACCATCTACACCCACTCACCTGAGGTGATGACGTAACTCCCCACCATGCCATGGTTGTTTTGTTTTTTTTGTTGCAAATGTTTTTGGGAATGTGAGACGCATCATGACGTGGGTGAGACATTGTGCTGGTTATTCCATCTCTTCCTCCTTAAGAGGGATTGATGATGAATTGGGTGATGGCAAATTTGGTTAGAGGGATTGTGTTAAGGAATTTGGAATTAGGGGAGATATGGGGAAGACGTGACGAAAGAGACAAATTTGTAAATGTGTAGATTTTGTAAATCTGGGGTAAGGGCAAGGGTAGAGTAGGTGACAGGGGGGGTGGCGTACGTTAGGGACGAGCCTTGTCCGCCGCTCTCCGTGCGCACCTCGCTCTGCATTACCTGTGTTGATGTGTACCCTTGCGCCCTTGCCCTCGCTGATTCTGCTTTGTCTTCCTCCCCCCCCCCCCCCCCCCCCAATGGACCGTGCTCTCTGGGCACTGAGGGAGAGCGTGCGGGAGCCGCAATTGTGTGCCCGAGCCCCCGCTGCCAGCTGCCTGAATCGATGCACCACTTATGGACCGGACGTCTTGCGGCCATGCACCACCATATGGACCACGGTTCTGTGGCCAAGCACCACACTGATGGACCCCACGTTTTGGGGCATGACCCCTCTGCTGGGACCGGCCGCGATGGCCCAGGAAAGTTTGCTTGCTGACCACGGAGAGGTGGCCCCCTTTTTGCCCTACAGCTGGACCACCCATAGCTGGCCCCTGTGGGCCATAAATAAAATGGACACTTTGTGCTTTTTTATTTATTAATATTGCAAATAGGCAGCAAGCCACAAGAGAGAACATCTGGAAGAGACATCGGACCAGCAGAGCAGGAGCAGACACCAGCGGAGACAAGACCATCAGTTGTTTTATTGGTGCTTTGACTGGTGCTTATGATTGGTGCTTTGGTGCTTGCATGCTCGGGGATGCATTACAATAAAATTCCGCATCCCTGGGCATGTGAGGTGGTGTATCGATGCAGTGCATGCTCTTTCCTCCCTCCCACAGGATTTTCTTTTGTCTCCCAAAGAAATGACAGGTCCTGGGTTGCGTTTTGTAAATACAAATAGTCACTTGTAAATAATGCTCCCCACCGTAGATGTTTAGCTTGAAAACAATTCCGCAATTCGGTTAATTGTGGGTGCGAATCTGTTAGGTAGGATGCAACGTAGTAGGGGGACATACTTATTTGTGTTTAAAACTGTCGCACTCAGGGTAAGGTTAATAGTAGAGGGAAATTACACCTGCGTGTCACACTAAGTTAAAGTTTTTCGGCCCGAGACGTGCCGTGAGGAATGAGGGTGCTGTGTTGCGGTTTTTAGAACTTTCACTTTGTCAATTTAGTAGTAAATTTCCTTATAAATAAACCCTGTGTACATTTCCCCTTAATTGGCTGTTAAATGA
>NC_136264.1:68299229-68326729 GCF_964187855.1 Myxine glutinosa | reverse complement strand
CTATTCCTCTCCCTCCCCATATTGTTACGTGGACAGGGGGGTGAGGGTCCATAGCCAGAAAGTGATACATGAGCATGGACCAGTTGGACCACATGTATCAGGTGGGTTAGCTTTAACCTTGTAACAGTGAACTGTCAGAGGTTGTTTTGTAAAATGTGCACTGAGGCGGTCGTGACCGTCCATCATAGAGCAGCATCGGGTATGGACACTGTTGTCTAAAAACCTCCTACCTACAGATGAGGGGAAGGTGAAGGACTTGAAGTAAGTGTAAATGAGCATGTAAAAGCAAACGCAGCTTGGAGAATCTCCCCGCTGGCTGCTTCACACAGAACAGTACACATGGTGGTATAGTGAGCGGCAGAGGGCCTAGATGGTGGAGGGACACTCGCTCAAAGGCACCACACACCTGCGTGTTGGGACAGCAGATAACTGTGACAGCTGCAAACTTGGGGGTGGTCCTTTGGGAGCAACAGCCACGTGCACATGGACACAGTCTCTCTCTTCTTTGTCGCCTGACATCTTTGGTGCTCCTTTGGTGCAGGCCGCTTGAGATTGTGCACGCCATTTCCCCACCATCACCACTGTCGCATCCAGCCCGATACCACATTGGCGTGGACAGACCAGCTCGTGCCTAGCTCAAGTCCTCGCTTGTCCCCTTTGTTGTGCAAGTGTGTGATTGATGCCATAGCTCGGGTTGGGTTCTTTAGTTTAATTTATCCCTGTATTAAGTACGTGTGCTCCCTTATAATTTTGCCTTCTGAGCGCCAGGTCGATCTGTATACAGGGTGTCCCCTATTTGCGAACATCCAATGATACGAACATTGTACTTTATAATCATGTTTCATTTTTTTGTTTGTTTATTCATTCACACAAACACGCGCACTAAATGCAGGAAATCTGACCTTGAGAGTTAATTACCCATTCACAACAAAATTCACACCTCATTCACATGGACTTCTCTCCATCACTCTTCCACCATTTCATAAATCGTTCTCCTTATGGACACAACAAGAGAAAGCATTCTCTCCACGGGTTCCTTGCTGGCACGAGAAACAGCAGCCTGCTTCATTTCGCCCTACCCACCCACTAACTAGCTCGTTATCCCTCATCAACCCTTACACGACACACATTTGATCTACTCTAATAAATTTATTTATTCTTTATTTTAAAAGTACATTTAATAGTGTTTTATGTAAAATAAAGGGTTTAGTATTTTTAAACATAAAACGCTGAGAGCACAGGAAATCAGACTGGAAAATGACTATTGCGTGGGTGGGTCGCAGCGTTTCATTCATGCTCCCATGATGCATCTAACCTTTTTGGTGGAACCACACTGTACTGTATCGAACTGTACATTTGTACGTGTTGACCTCTCCCAACTGCTGTTGACCTCTCCCAACTGCCGTGTCGGTCGACTGCCCAAACTGCCCAGATTTGTACGATGGTTCGGTGGTGTGCTTTGGCAGGCGTGCTCAGGAACTTGGTAAATATATCAATGAAATCTTGGTAATATATATTGTTGAAAGGAATTTGAGAGTTAGCAATCTCACATGACAATGTCACAGGTGCAATGTGGGGTTAATTAAACTTTGTGGAGAATTTGGCAAAATTCTTAACAAAAGAGTACACAATCAACAATGATTGTTCATTGTGCGGTGAAATTCAGATACCACCGATATACTTAAGTTGCGTTTTCATTACTTCACCCTAAAACAGTTGATTTTTTAAAATTCCGTTCAAAGAAAACACTTCTGAATCGATTTCAAACACTATGCTTGAATAATTATTCACATGTCAACGTCGAACTTGATACACTCATTTTGTATTTTCTCCGTAAGTTCCTTGACGTTTCTGGGAAGTCAAAGTAGACAGCCACTTTTAGATTCCCCCCAAGGAAAGAAGTCAAGAGGCACAAATCCAGTGACAAAGTTGTAGCCGAAACCCCAAGAGACTGCCGATTTTGGAGCGAAATAAAATACATTATGTTTAGAATTGTTGCCAGAAATGGCTCGCAAAGCTTCTGGAACAGCCGAAAATACTTGGAAAAGTACTTGAGAGAAAGGGCTGTGCCTCTGCACAACGTAAGACTTGGAGAATGTTCTCAGATTTCCGAAAGGGCAGCTGCTCGTAGTATAACATCCCGACCATGTGTGGTGGTGCAAGGCCTGAGGGAGTGGGTATGTGTTACACAAACCCCTGACAGATCGCTACCAGTGAATGGACTGTGTATCTGCATTCGGTGCTTCTGAACACAGATTGGAAGAATATACCTGGGGCTTGTGAATGTACAAGGTAAGTTTCATGATAATATTTACAATTAATCATGTTGGGGCGGGTGGAGGGCGGGGGGAACTACGCAAACTACGAGGGCTGTAATGGCGCTTTTCCATTGCACAGAACGGTACGGTACGGTATGGCACTGTACAGTACGGTTCGGTACGACACTGTACAGTACAGTACGGCACTGTACAGTACAGTACGGTAATCCCTGTGTCGTTTTTCCATCGCACAACAGAACCGTGAAAATAGGCGGAGTTATCTGAAGCGACCGCTGTGGTGACGTAATTTCTCTATTTTTTCTGATTCTTATCACTTATGCTTTAGCTATCTTCTCTCCGGAATTGTGGTATTACAAAATGGCGGTTGGGTCTGAACATAGCGTGACGGTTCTGTGACGATTGTGATTGACCAATCAACGGTCTGCAGTATTGCTAGCTCCACCCATAGGTCCAGGTTCGGCTCGCTTAGTACCTATCTATAGCAGGAACCAAATTTAGCACTGGGTACGTAGGTACAGTATGGTTCACTTGGTAATGGAAAAAAGAAAAAACGGATTTTGGTTACAGTACGGTACGGTACGGTGCTGCGGTGGAAAAGCGCCATTATAAATATATTGTTGGTTTGGTTCCTGGGCTGCACGAGAAATTAGACTTGATTTTTGCATTTACTGCTAAAAGTTGAAGCGTGTGTGTGTGTGTATGTGTGTGTGTGTGTGTATGTGTGTGTGTTTGTGTTATATCCACGGCCGATATGACAATTTACGAACAGGAAATGGAACGAACTCAACAATTCTCTTCCACAGATATTTCTTGGGTACCTGAGTCCGATTTGCATGCTCAACCAGAACAATTATGGTTAACGATTCTCAAATTGCCACATTCATTGAAATGCTAAAATTGATATTTTAGACCATTTGAATTACATTTCATGCCAGCAACGGCAGATGAAAACGGCCCTTTAAGCAGAACAAAGTCCTTGCAAATGCACAAACAGCATATGTGCAAAAGGCCTCATTTATCATTCATACAGTCACGTGAAAAAGTAAGTACATCCCATGCAAAGTTTTGACTTTTTCAACATATTTCAACATACAGCTATTTGATCTTCATTTCAACAATATTGATAGATAAAGTTGATATAATATAACAAATATCATGAAACATTTACATTTTGTAGTCCATTGTATAATTTAAATAAACATAAATGCAAATTTCGCATGTGGAAAAAGTAAGTACATCCCTACATTTATCACTACTTCAAATACCTAAAATTAGAATCAGGTGCACCAGCTCAGGTGCAAATGGTTTGAACATCGTTAGAGAGGATCTTGGAGGAACCTGTCTTATTTAAACCTCAGACATTTAGTTTGGGTTGCTCTTTCTTGTTGAAGTGTGCGGCGTCACCATGCCTAGATCAAAAGAGCTCTCTGAGGCATGGTGGTGGAAATATTATGGTTTGGGGCAGCTTTGCTGCATCAGGGCCTGGGCAGCTCACCATCATAGAATCCACGATGAATTCTTCATTGTACCAGAGGGTGCTTGAGGATAATGTGAGGCCATCTGTCAGAAAGTTGAAGCTCAACCGAAGGTGGACCTTGCAACATGACAATGACCCTAAACATACCAGTAAATCCCCCAAGGAATGGCTGAAAAGAAAGAAATGGAGGGTTCTGGAATGGCCAAGTCAAAGCCCGGATCTAAATCCCATCGAGATGTTGTGGGGGGATTTGAAACGAGCTTTTTCCACATGCGAAATTTGCATTTGTGTTTATTTAAATTATACAATGGACTACAAAATGTAAATGTTTCATGATATTTGTTATATTATATCACCTTTATCTATCAATATTGTTGAAATGAAGATCAAATAGCTGTATGTTGAAATATGTTGAAAAAGTCAAAACTTTACATGGGGTGTACGTACTTTTTCACGTGACTGTACATCATTTCAAAAGTCACCTATTGTACATGTTAACCCTAAGATTAGCATTACCGTTACCACATACTTCTTCCAATCTCAACTTAGGAATGGCAAGAGGGTTCCCATACACACCTTTGGGTTATATTTCAGATCTCACTATTCACTGTCATCCATGATCCTGCTGCTTTGCCGGTTTGCCAGTAGGGTACAGAATCAATAAAAATCGAGAATTGCTCTTGCTGGTGAATGCGAGTGTCAATCTGCATCGGCGGCCAAGTGGACGTTGATGGAGGTCGGTTAACTGCCGTGGAGAAGCTGATGTTTCTTTTGCCAAAAGAGCCTCTCTCTGACGAAGGGTCAACGCCCCAAACGTCAAATTCTCCAGGCTTGTGTTACGGATCCCGGATTTAGAGGAGTTACTATTCATGTCATTGCTTATTAATGTTTATTCTATTAAAGGTTGTTGTGGTTAAAGGCTTAGAGAGGCTCCGGATAACAGGAGACCGGAAACGGGATAGTGAACCGGAAGAAGAAAAAGACACGAGGTCCGGGAGAAGCGGCGATCTTCCTCTTCCTCGCCCAGCTCCGACGCGAGCGGTGTCGATATTGAGCAGCGTGGGGGACGCTGCGTTTGAAAGCCCGTCTGGCGAAAGGAGTACCTGCGCGGGGTAATTACCGATTACACGTCAAGTTGCCGTGGGTTCGTGCACGGAACCAAGCGTCCGGCACAGTTCGCCTCAACGTCTACAAGGACGCGTACGGGTCGCACCTTGGGCCTCGCGCGCTTTGCAAGCCGCGCTTTGCTTTGCCCGCTTTGCTTTGCAAGGAGGTGTGCGCTGCAGCAGCTGTTCCCGGTACGCGACGTGCACGTTTGGAAAACGTCAGCCAGGGGTTCGTTCAACCGCCCGTGTGCGGAGAAGTCGACCTTCACCTTGGTCTGGAGGGGCCCAGAGACATTGTGAGGGACAGTGACCATTGAGGGGTCGTGAGTGGGGAAAGGGGGGAAATTTATGAGATGGCCATCTTAGTAAGATTGTTGATGGATTGTTGATTGCTGATGATGGATGGAGAATATATTATTAAGTAATCCGGATCCTTGGTGTGGGGTTTCTTATTGACTTGAATTATTGTGTCTTTCATATTGATTGCGCTACGAAAGCGTATAAATCAGATATCTTTCTGGCGGGGTCCTCCCACGGTCCGGGGGTCACCAAGACCAGGTAGTTACGGGGAGGACCACGTAACAGAATTGGGGGCTCGTCCAAATTACGATTTGCGGATTCGCAATTGGGTCTACGTCCGGGATCTATAAAATTTTCTAAATTTTAGTCCGGGAAAGAATTCCCAAGAGTGGGAACTTTTCCAACGTTCCCAAAATTGTTTTGCTCTGCCGACAAAACAACAACAACAAAAAAAAAAACAATAGCAATAATAGTAATACTGTTGCTTTTCTTTGTTGGAAATTTCTGGGGTGAAGGTTAACAGGTGTTACCAGTAGTCACCATGGCGTTTGTGGCACAGAACATTGCGGTAACCCCCAGTGAGGCACAGTTCCGAGCATTACTAAAATCGGACCTCTTGAAATTGGCCAAACATTTTAACTTGGAGGTCCGAACTAATTTGAGGAAGGCAGAGTTGCAGACCACGGTGATACAGTCTATGGTGGGGTTAGGGTATTGAGGGACACAGGAGCACATCAATCCTTAATGCTTGAAGGCACTTTGCCATTGTCAAAGAGTACCGCAACTGGTGATAGTGTTCGGTTACAAGGGATCGGTGGCTGTGTTAGTGCCCCACTTCATGTCATCCATTTGGAATCCAATTTGGTGTCAGGACCGGTCACCGTCGGTTTACAAGCCATGCTCCCTGTAGAGGGGGTATCTGTGATTATCGGGAATGATTTGGCCGGGGGGCAAATTTATGGTAACCCGAGGGTGGGTAAAGAGCCCCGCAGGGGAAATAACACCACACCAGCTCGGGATGGCGACAAAAGTTCCAAGTTATTCGTAGGGGGACTGAACTTCAACACAGAGGAAGAAGTTCTGACCTCTGTCTTCAACAGATATGGGCCGCTGGTGGAAGTGCGGGTGGTAAAAGACAGGGAAACGCAACGGTCAAGAGGGTTCGGCTTTGTCACGTTTGCAAGCACAAGAGACGCCAGGGAGGCAGAGAAGAATTGGAATGGTAAGGATTTGGAGTGTCGGACCATAACAGTAGGGAAGGCATTTCGTAGGCGTCGAGAGGTCTACAGAAGAGGACCACTTGGCGGTAGTTGTGGTGTTGGCAGCAGCCGATATTACTATGGAGGCTCCCAGAGTTACGGCATCTCCCGAAAGAATGATTGGCAGAGGACTGGCCGAGAAGGAGACCGCCAGTCAGGGGACTGCTGGGACAAGGGGTCCCACCGTAACTGTTAGGAGTCCGGAGAAGTTGAAGCACTCTATATACGGCGGAGCCGCTGAGCCTGGGCTCCTACACGGGCTAACCGTGAACGCCACGTTCTTAAAAGGCGTCCCGGGAGGGAACGTTCCTACACGGACTAACCGTGAACTCCACGTTCTTAAAGGCGTCCATGTAATGAACTTTCCTCCCCGGACTAACAGTGAACCCCACATTCCTTAAGGCGTCCATGTAGTGAGTACTCAGCTGGGCCTCCATCCAAGAGCAACTAGAAGTGGTTGACGCTTGGTCTAGAGGGAATTACCTTGGAATCTCTGGGGGGTTTTGGTGAAAGTTTGTTGCTTTATTTTTGAGATGCGATAATTGTGCCCGGGGGGAACTGATGATTTGGGGTATCGGGTTGGTTTATCAAAGTTGGCCGGCACAGAAAGTTTTCGCGGGGTTCAAACTTTCTTTCTTGAAGGGGGGGGGGAGTGTTACGGATCCCGGATTTAGAGGAGTTACTATTCATGTCATTGCTTATTAATGTTTATTCTATTAAAGGTTGTTGTGGTTAAAGGGTTAGAGAGGCTCCGGATAACAGGAGACCGGAAACGGGATAGTGAACCGGAAGAAGAAAAAGACACGAGGTCCGGGAGAAGCGGCGATCTTCCTCTTCCTCGCCCAGCTCCGAAGCGAGCGGTGTTGATATTGAGCAGCATGGGGGACGCTGCGTTTGAAAGCCCGTCTGGCGAAAGGAGTACCTGCGCGGGGTAATTACCGATTACACGTCAAGTTGCCGTGGGTTCGTGCACGGAACCAAGCGTCCGGCACAGTTCGCCTCAACGTCTACAAGGATGCGTACGGGTCGCACCTTGGGCCTCGTGCGCTTTGCAAGCCGCGCTTTGCTTTGCCCGCTTTGCTTTGCAAGGAGGTGTGCGCTGCAGCAGCTGTTCCCGGTACGCGACGTGCACGTTTGGAAAACGTCAGCCAGGGGTTCGTTCAACCGCCAGTGTGCGGAGAAGTCGACCTTCACCTTGGTCTGGAGGGGCCCAGAGACATTGTGAGGGACAGTGACCATTGAGGGGTCATGAGTGGGGAAAGGGGGGAAATTTATGAGATGGCCATCTTAGTAAGATTGTTGATGGATTGTTGATTGCTGATGATGGATGGAGAATATATTATTAAGTAATCCGGATCCTTGGTGTGGAGTTTCTTATTGACATGAATTATTGTGTCTTTCATATTGATTGCGCTACGAAAGCGTATAAATCAGATATCTTTTCTGGCGGGTCCTCCCACGGTGCGGGGGTCACCAAGACCAGGTAGTTACCGGGAGGACCACGTAACACTTGCAACAGCGGTTCGCATACACCTATAAACATCATGTTGATTCATCCATTGCAAAAGCAACTAGAACGGAACTCGGTATAGCACAAACCTCCACCAGGCTGCACAGTTTACGTTTTTGCAACCCAATGACAGGTCAGATCTGCATCCGGACCTGAACCAAAATCTAATTCGCTTGTTCTTGTCACTTACCCAACTTATTCACCAAGTATTGTCAAAATCCATCCACACCTTTTTGAAATATTGTGCTGCAGATTGTTTTTGGCCCGATCTCTCATTGGTGAAGAATCACTAGAAAAATAAAATTTCTATTGTGGTATCCAGATCCAGATTTTCACAAAAATTAAATCAACTCGTCCTTGTCACATACCCAGCCTGTCCAACAAGTTTCGTCCAGAACCCTAACCCTAACTTTTTGAGATATAGTGTTACATATAGTTTTTGATCCTATCATCAATGGTGAAGAATCGCTTCAAAAAATTCTCGGATTTGGATCCGGATCTTCACCAAATTCTAATCGAAATGTCTGTCACACACTCAAGCGGCTCACCAAATGTCATCCGAATCTGTCCAGAACATTGAGATATTATGCTCACAGACAGACAGACAGAAAAACAAACAAGCATGATGTCGTGCAGAGCACGATCCTTGCAGAATCCAAAGAGACAATAGTTGCCATGGAAACAGCAATTTGATTATTTGGAAAATTTGACCTATCTCGTGCTTTACATGATGGGATGTTGCGCATAAATAAATTTGGTTGATACATTTTATAATTGCTGCATAATAGGGGTTTTACATGTTTTGGATGAACGCAAGTGTCGATAGGACAGATAGGTTTACCTTGACCTTGGTAGATAGGTTACCTTGCCTTTAAACTAATTTTGACCAGGCAATACCAAAACCCCCCCCAAAAAAATCAAATTTGATTATAATGGGGTGAAATTGTTGTCATGGACACAGTTTTCTTTCAGCTACGTGGGACTTGTCTCTCTGCCACGTGGGACCCGTCTCTCTGCCACGTGGGACCCGTCTCTCTGCCACGTGGGACCCGTCTCTCTGCCACGTGGGACCCGTCTCTATGCCGCCTGGGACCCGTCTCTATGCCGCCTGGGACCCGTCTCTATGCTGCCTGGGACCCGTCTCTATGCCGCCTGGGACCCGTCTCTATGCCGCCTGGGACCCGTCTCTATGCCGCCTGGGACCCGTCTCTATGCCGCCTGGGACCCGTCTCTATGCCGCCTGGGACCCGTCTCTATGCCGCCTGGGACCCGTCTCTATGCCGCCTGGGACCCGTCTCTATGCCGCCTGGGACCCGTCTCTATGCCGCCTGGGACCCGTCTCTATGCCGCCTGGGACCCGTCTCTATGCCGCCTGGGACCCGTCTCTATGCCGCCTGGGACCCGTCTCTATGCCGCCTGGGACCCGTCTCTATGCCGCCTGGGACCCGTCTCTATGCCGCCTGGGACCCGTCTCTATGCCGCCTGGGACCCGTCTCTATGCCACCTGGGACCCGTCTCTTATGCCGCCTGGGACCCGTCTCTATGCCGCCTGGGACCCGTCTCTATGCCGCCTGGGACCCGTCTCTATGCCGCCTGGGACCCGTCTCTATGCCGCCTGGGACCCGTCTCTATGCCGCCTGGGACCCGTCTCTATGCCGCCTGGGACCCGTCTCTATGCCGCCTGGGACCCGTCTCTATGCCGCCTGGGACCCGTCTCTATGCCGCCTGGGACCCGTCTCTATGCCGCCTGGGACCCGTCTCTATGCCGCCTGGGACCCGTCTCTATGCCGCCTGGGACCCGTCTCTATGCCGCCTGGGACCCGTCTCTCTGCCACGTGGGACCAGTCTCTCTGCCACGTGGGACTTGTCTCTCTGCCACGTGAGACCCGCCTATATTGACCTTTAGGCATTTTGAACCCCAAATCAATAGGCTTCTTACTTATGACAAACCCTACCATTTGGTGAAGGTTTGTTAAGATCGGTTTGAAATTGTGACCTGTAGGCGATTGACAAACGCACAGGCAGAACAACACACTTGACCAACCAATACACTTGAAAAATCTTCGATTTTTCGCAAGTAATAACAAACCAGACCAAGCAATATACTTACGAATCTTCGATTTCGCAAGTAACAAACAGTCAAATGGGTGAAAACACAATCCCATGAAAAGCCACATAAGTAGACTGTCCATCAGATATATAAAGCCAATGGTCTCATCTGTTGGCATTCATTGCTGGATGTCAAAGACGCCATAAAGGTTCTGGCATTTTAGAAAGCCGTTCATCATTCAAGTAGCACCCTGGCCAAATTTAAAAATCCTTCCTGGATAATTGAAGGTGGAGGGTGGCAAAGAGAGTTGACACCTCATCAGCAGCTCAGCAACACACCCATAAATAATGATCAACACCAATCAGTGAATCAGGTGCTGAAGATTCAAGTTGAATGACAATTCACGATTTTCATGTTCCAAACATTGATCGCACAGGAAATCAGGGTGGCCCAAATGAAATGAAAATGTCCGTTTTTATATCCAAAGTCGGAGGCTCATGGAAGAGCGAGAGCATGAGAATCACAAAAAGTAAATCAGCAACGACAAATGATGGCAAGGCAAAGAGGTACTCAAACTAGGCTCTTTCAGATCCTGAGATCACAAATGCTGCATCATCAATTTTGAATGTCAGCTTTGTAGATTAATAATCTCAAAAAATATTAATCAAGACATAAACACCCAGCATAACCTGCATACTAATACTTCATTTACAGTCAGGTCAGTCTCGCCTGCCACTGGTAACATGTAACTCAGTGCCACCTGCTGCATGGTCAGGAAGTAGGCGACGAAACCGACTACCCTCACTGGCTTGCCAGTGGAGAGGTTGACAGACAGTGATACCCAACAAAAAACAACAACAGGCATTCTAAGGCCATTTTCCCTGCTCGAGCGGGGGTTAGCCAGACAGTGACACCCTGCCGAACTAAAAACAATACCTGTTAAAGGGTGGATGAGCTCGTTTCGGGAACCAATGGCCATCCAGTAAGGACATTGTTTCTCCAAAAAAAAAACACCCATCCGGTTGGACCGGTTTTTTTTTAGGTAGTAGGTTGCAGACAGCAACCGCTCAGGGTAGTACTACCGTCTGGACTTTAGAGTGTTAAAGTGGTGCCCGGAACCATCTTGTACTCTCCGTGTCAGGATTGCTGGTCTTACTGACTGTCTCACTCAAACGATAGCTACCAGGCTAGCTTTAATCTCTGTTTCTCACAAACAAACACCATACACTTACACTTTTCATCAAACTGCAACCATTTCATCATATCTGATGAAATTCATCACATTTAATTTTCATCATACAACATCATATTACTCTGAATCTGAAACTGGACCAGACGGCATCAGCCCAAGAGTCCTAAAATCTTGCTCTGCCACTCTTTCACACCCTCCGCTTCACACAAAAAATGTGCAAGAACAGATCCTTGCAACTGCAGACCAATCATCCTGCGCCCAATGATCAGCAAAGTCATGGAATCCATCATTGCTTCGGATATCAAATCCTTCCTCTTCCCCAATGGCTTGATCTCCGATCATCAATTTGGTTTCAGTCCAGGTCACTCCACTCTGGACATGTTGCTTCTGCTGTCTCAACAATGGATGGAGGTCCTTAATATCAAACAGGAAATTAGAGCTGTCTCCCTTGACATATCACAAGCCTTCGATACAGTTTGGCACCCCGCTCTGCTCACCAAACTCTCCTCCTATGGTATCCATGGAAATCTCCACGCATGGCATGCGGACTTCCTCTCTGGTCGTAGTCAGCGTGTGGCCCTGAATGGATTTCTCTCATCTCCCCTTCCTGTTCAGGCTGGTGTTCCCCAAGGCAGTGTTGTGGGCCCTGTGCTTTTTCTGGTCTTCATCAATGATCTCTCCAACTCTTTGGAAAATCCTCTTTATCTCTTTGCTGATAACTCCACTCTCTGCCGCTCCATACCTCATCACTCAGATCGGCAGTCTGCAGCCTCCTCACTCTCTGCAGACCTGGACAAAATCACAGACTGGTCAAACAAGTGTAACATGTCTTTCAATCCTGACAAATCTCACACTCTCACTATGTCTCTCCGAAAAGACAGTCTGGACAACACTCCCATCTACTTTCTCAACAATCCTCTCCAATAAGTTCTGTCACTCAATCTCTTGGGTCTCACAATCTACCATGATCTTTCCTGGGAAAACCACATTTCCAAGCTGGCCTCCAAAGCCAGTCGTCGACTGGGCATCCTCCGTCGTGCGAAGTCCTTCCTTGGCACACCTGAGCCCCTCACTACACACAAGGCTTTCATCCGCAGCTCAATGGAAAACTGCTCTCCCCTCTGGGCTTGTGCTCCTGTCTCACATCTAGCTCAGCATCACGCTGTTGAAACCAAAACTTTCAGAATCATTGGAATCTCCGGCAATGAAGCCAACTCTGAGGGCCTTTCACTCACTCACCGCAAGCAGGTTGGTGGTCTTTCTGTCTTCTACCGACTCCTCTCTGGCCTAGCCCCCCCAGCCCTGTCTGTGCTCTGTCCCCGAAATACTCCTACAGGTCGCACAAGATCTGTCATCAACCCTCTTCTGGTGAAACTGCCAAAATCAAGACTCTGCTCACCTTCACTCTTTCATTCCTCTTTTCTCCCACCTCTGGAACAAACTCTCTCACTCTATTCAATCCCACTCCTCCCTCTAGGTCTTTAAAACAGCTGTTCACCACCATCTATCTTCCCCCATCCAAAACCTTGATATTTTCTACCCCCGTTAATTCACCCCAGATTGACTTTTCTGAAATACCGACTTATTTCCTGGAAGTCCTAGCAGTGTCCTTGTGGTTTGTACTTCTCCCACCCCCCACCCCCCACCCCCTTCCCACGCCTCCTCCCCCCAAGCCCTCTCCCTCCCACAGATCTCCCGATGTCCCTGCGCTCAGGTGTTGTGCTTGTGTGCTTCCCCCTCTCTCCCCATCTCGTCTCCCGCAGCCTTTGTTATGTCTTATGTGTCCGTTTATTTTTGTCATTGTACACAAAATACCCAAAAAACACTTGTATAAATATATATATATTTTAAAAATACACTTTACTTCTCATTTATTTATGGCCTGGACCGATGAGGATTATATAGTCCGTGAATGGAGCCTTCAATATAAAAGTAAAAAAATGATGCTCCCATGTTAAAATATTAGACAACAAAATATTTACAAAACAAAAAGGCCAGTTTAACAATTAAAATATCTTAACCGGACCAGGCCTGTATATCTCACAAACATCAACTAATCGAGGTCAGAGTTAGGGACATATCAACAACACTTCAATCTGAACAAGAAGGGCGAAGGAGAACCGTTTGTGGGGTGGAATCAGGGGAGATGTTGGTGAGCACGAAGCAGAAATGAAGACACACGGGTATAATTAGAGACATGCGAATGAAAGGGGTCATAGGCGATAGGTTGGGTCGACCGACGGGATTCCCAAAGGCATCGTAAAGAAGCACAAAGATAAGGGCTTGCTGAGAACAGGGAATCACACATGAATGATTCAAAGTGCGTAAACCTCTGCCTGGCCTCTCCATCTCTCTGCTGACGTGTCAAAGACACTCACCAACACCATAAGTGACAGAAGAGACGTATCCGACCACACCCAATAATTCCACAGGTCAAGAAGTGGGTCACAAAACAGCTTTGTCTACCTTTAATACCATGACAGAGTTTACATTTTAACCCAGTATCTACCATTCATAGACCACGTTACATGCTTGTGGGTCATTTCCAACTTTTTTCTGTTTATGGATAGGTGTACGCACAAAAATAAGTTTTCATCAAATGATGTGCAACAGTGAAAAGTAACAAATCAACAATAAGCATTTTTCTCATGGTGTCAAATATGCGATGGGATGAAAGTTTGTTTTTTTAAAAGTGAAAGTGACAGTAGAAAGATAAGACCCACGATCACCAATAAAAACCCTCTGTAACAAGGAAGGGAAGAAGAGTGAACCAAGATGAATGGACTGGCATCATGGATAGATCGGACCAGGTAGGATAGGCCAACGATCCCAATCCTGGAGGTCACCGAAGAGCCAGCTGAGTTTTTATCGATAATCAAATAGTGGCATGGCAGCTCTCCTGAGAGTCTTCATCCTGAAGCTTCGAATTAAAATCTTTAATACTGCTTCACTCAGCTGGATTTGAATCTCTGACCTCTGGTATTCTATTCCAGTATCTTCAAAAGAGGCCGCAAATGTACATATTAAGTTATCCTGCATTACCATTCACTGTATTGATCGATATTTGTTAAATGAACAATTTATCATCAATTTGATTTGCGAAAACTGCAAAAGCTATGCTTTGTTCAATTCCCAGAAAGTAATTGCTGAACTGTCCATAACGTGCACAAATTCCCCATGGTGGAAATGAATATGAAAAGGAAGTGGGTGCAGTTTGTACATGTAAAATGAGCAAACTGAAACATTCGACCACACCAACGAAGACGATTAATGTGGAAGATAACGTTCAAAGCATTCTGGTCATCCGATTCCATGGGAGTGAAGAATGCAGTATTACCAACCCCAAGGGTAGTGACTCGTTCATAACAAGCGCTTATTTGGCAAAATTATATATATATATATATATATATATATATATATATATATATATATATATATATATATATATATATATATATATATATATATAGTCACGTGAAAAAGTAAGTACACCACATGTAAAGTTTTGACTTTTTCAACATATTTCAACATGCAGCTATTTGATCTTCATTTCAACAATATTGACAGATAAAGGTGATATAATATAACAATTATCATGAAACATTTACATTTTGTAGTCCATTGTATAATTTAAATGAACATAAATGCAAATTTCGCATGTGGAAAAAGTAAGTACACCCCTACATTTATCACTACTTCAAATACCTAAAATTAGAATCAGGTGCACCAGCTCAGGTGCAAATGGTTTGAACATCGTGAGAGAGGATGTTGGAGGAACCTGTCTTATTTAAACCTCAGACATATAGTTTGGTTTGCTCTTTGTTGTTTAAGTGTGCGGCATCACCATGCCGAGATCAAAAGAGCTCTCTGAGGCCTTCAGAAAGAAAGTTATAGATGCCTACGAGTCTGGGAGGGATTTAAAAAGATCTCCAAACAATTTGAAATCAATTATTCGACTGTCCGGAAGATCATCTACAAGTGGAGAAGATTCCAAACAACTGCCAACTTGTTCAGACCAGGCCACCCCAGGCAAGTTCAGCCTGAGAGCAGACAGCAAGATGCTGAAAGAAGTCTCTAAGAACCCCAGAATGTCATCACGGGACCGACAGGTAGCTCTTGCCACTGTTGATGTCAAAGTGCATGAGTCTACCATTAGAAAGAGGCTGCACAAATTTGATCTAAATGGGAGGTGTGCCAGGAGGAAACCTTTGCTGTCCAGAAAGAACATCAGGGCAAGACTAAAGTTTGCCAATGAACACCGAGGCAAAGACCAGCACTTCTGGAACAATGTGCTCTGGACAGATGAGTCAAAGGTAGAGCTATTTGGCCACAGTACCAGAAGACATGTTTGGTGAAAACCAAAGACAGCATTTGACCACAAGAACCTGATACCAACTGTAAAGCATGGTGATGGAAATATTATGGTTTGGGGCAGCTTTGCTGCATCAGGGCCTGGGCAGCTCACCATCGTAGAATCCACGATGAATTCCTCATTGTACCAGAGGGTGCTTGAGGATAATGTGAGGCCATCTGTCAGAAAGTTGAAGCTCAACCGAAGGTGGACCTTGCAACATGACAATGACCTTAAACATACCAGTAAATCCACCAAGGAATAGCTGAAAAGAAAGAAATGGAGGGTTCTGGAATGGCCAAATCAAAGCCCGGATCTAAATCCCATCGAGATATTGGGGGGGGGGGGGGGGGGCACGTGACCGGGGCAGCCATGCCCAAGGCGCCCATGGACTGGGGCCTATTCATGCTGCAAATGCAGGCCTTCATGGAAAAGAACAGGGAGCTGGGAAGCCAAATTGAGGGAATGGAAAGCAGAATGAGGGACGAAGCGAGGGGTACCAGTGAACGGTTGGGCAAGCATCCTCCGCTTCCGGTCTTGCCGGCGAGGTTTCATTTATTCGCAGCTGTCTACGCTCTCCATCGAAATTTAAGTTAAGTAATTGTTCCCATTTGTATTTTCGTTATAACTGTATTTATTTTATGGTGTTGTACGTATCGTGTGTCCCAAGGAAGATTTTCGGTGCAAATCTTTCATACCTGTATAGAAAATCGTGTTAATTCGTGTCGTGTCTTTTGAGGCCTTGTACAGTGTCCAACCTTGAGGCTTTGTTTTCCTCTCAGCGGTCCGTCGTTTTGTGCTCCAATAACTTTCGTTCTCTGCTTTTCCCAGTCTTTTCACCCCATAGCCTACTTCCTTGTTTAAAATCAACTAAAAAAAAAACAAAAAAAACATTTCCTTCTCTGTTCTTATTCTTTGTTCTCATTCGTTTATTCGTTCTTATTCGTTCGTTCGTTCTTCGAACGACGTTCACTGTTATTACTGTTACTGTAATAACAGTTATTACTGTTATTACTGTTCACTGTTAACGTTCACTGTTATTAACCTTAAAATGTTTACAATTTCCCCTCAAGTTCTGTATTCTGTCGTACATTATAACACCTTTTTCTTCTTCTTCTTTAAAAGGCTGCTTTCGACTTGCTCACCAAATCTATTCATCCCAAAAAAAAATTCTATCTCTTTCAGTGCCTCTTTTCTGCATTCCCTAAACTCTCCTGCACTCCATCCTCCCTCCAGCGTCCTTAAACGTATTTTTGACTCGAAGGTCACAAGAAACTCATTTTGCAATAAATGTTCGTTTCCCATTAATCGTACACTTTCTAAGATCCAATCTCACCCCTCCCCTCCAAATCGTCCCCATAACCCTTCCCATCCAAATCTTCCCCATCACCCCCTCCCCTCCAAATCTTCCCCCTTGCCACTCCCCTCCTAATCCTCCCCATCACCCATCCCTTTCAAATCTCCCCCCTTGCCCCTTCTCTCCTAAACTCCCCCCAAACCCCTCCCCTCCAAGACTCCCCCTCGCCCCTCCCCTCACCCCTCCCCTCAAAATCTCCCCCATATCCCATCCCTTTCAAATCCCTCCCCTTGTCCCTTCCCTCCTAAACTCCCCCTCGCCCCTTCAAATCTCCCCACCCTCATTTCTTCTCAATTCCCCCCCCCCCCCTCACTCCCCCTCCTCAAAGCATCCTCCCCGCTTCTTCCCCCTTCCAACTCTCACCGTCATCTCCCCCAACCTTCTGCCTCGCTCTTCCCCCTCCTCAAATAACACCTCATTGTGCCTCACCCAATCACCATCAAACCTTTTGTCCGACCCATCCTTCCCTTTCTCCGAGCTATTCTGAAATCTCTGACACACCTTCAACAGCTCTCCCTACCTCTTCCACCTCTTACCCTACCCCTCCTCCCCCCTGTTCTGTATCCGATGCTCCCCCTTCATTAACGGTATGGACCTCAAACATCCGGGACCTTCGTTCAAACTTAACTGATCTCTCCATACAGGTTGCTTCTGACAAACCAGACGTGATCTGCTTAACAGAAACTTTCCTCCTTCATGATGTCTCCGATTCCTTCGTATCTCTCCCGGGTTACTCCCTCCTCCGGTATGATAGACCTGAGCCTCGTCCTGGAGGTGGGGTTGCTATCTTTATCATAAACTCTCTTCCTCACTCGCCCTGCACTGCACTCTCTCCACCTCACCCCCAGGAATACCTCTGGCTACGGCTTCCCCTTCGCGCCCACCTCTTGTTCATATGTGTTGTACCGTCCACCAAACAGTGATGACTCCATCTACATCTCGCTGTCTGATAATATGGACCAACTTCTGTCTACTCATCCTAACTCTCTCTTCCTCATATGTGGTGATTTCAATTGTCACCATGCCAGTTGGCTGGGTGTGGGTACCTCTCTCACCAGCCATGGCTCCTCAGCAAAGGACTTCTGCGACTCACTGGGACTGACACAATCTGTCAATTTCCCGACCCGGATCTCAGTCAACGGAGCATCTTCGCTTCTGGACTTGGTTATGACTAACTTCCCTGAAAATGTCTGCTGCCCTTCTTCTGCTCCAATCGGCTCATCTGATCATGTGCTTGTTAAAGTGGACATCTCTCTGACCATTCTCAGGGAGCCTGATCAGCGTCGACGAGTCTGGCATTTCACTCAGGCCAACTGGCACGGTCTCCAAGCAGCCATCAAACATCTGGACTGGTCTCCCATCTCTACCACCTCTGACATCAACTCATCCTGGGAATTCTTCCAAAGTAAATTGCTCTCTCTCATACACAGATTTATCCCATCTCGTCTTCAGTTGTCATACCCTTCCTCCCGTCCATGGTACACGGAATCTTGTGGTGAGGCTGTTGCCCAGAAACAACTTGCTTTTTCGTCTCCTGGAAAGCAAATCCAACGGAAGGAAATCTCATTTCCTTTCACAAAGCCCGAAACAAGTGTGTGTCCACCCTCAGGAGAGCCAGGAAACAATATCTCTCCGTTCTCAAGACCGAACTTTCTTATCTATCTCCCTCTTCCAAATCCTGGTGGCGTCTGGTCAAATCTGTTTCTGGTGTTTGTTCTCCCTCAAACCCCTCCCTTACCTCAAACGGCTACACAGCTGACTCCGCACATGAAAAAGCTGAATGCCTCAACTCTGTGTTTGCCTCTAAATCTTGTGTCCCAAACCCATCCCTCTCTGTACCCACCGTACCCAGTCGTACCCAGCTGCTCCTGGACTCTGTGTCCTTTCCTCCTGACAAGGTGGAAAAGTTTCTGTCAACCCTCGACTCTGATTCTGCAACTGGACCCGACGGCATCAGCCCACGGGTCCTAAAATCCTGTTCTTCCGCTCTTTCACTCCCTCTCTCTGTTCTCTTTACCCTCTCTTTTGCTCAAGGTCAACTGCCATCTGCTTGGAAATCAGCCAACATCACCGCTTTGATGAGCTGTGAAATTAGAGCTGTCTTCCTCGACATATCACGTGCCTTCGATACGGTCTGGCACCCCGCTCTGCTCACCAAACTCTCCTCCTTTGGTATCCATGGAAATCTCCATGCATGGCTGGCGGACTTCCTCTCTCGTCGTAGTCAACGTGTGGCCCTGAATGGGTTTCTCTCATCTCCTCTTCCTGTTCAGGCTGGAGTTCCCCAAGGCAGTGTTCTGGGCCCTGTGCTTTTTCTGGTCTTCATCAATGATCTCTCTGACTCTCTTGAAAATCCTCTCTATCTCTTTGCTGATGACTCCACTCTCTGCCGCTCCATTCCTCATCCCTCAGATCGGCAGTCTGCAGCCTCCTCACTCTCTGCAGACCTGGACAAAATCACAGACTGGGCAAACAAGTGGAACATGTCTTTCAATCCTGACAAATCTCACACTCTTACGATGTCTCTCCGAAAAGACCGACTGGACAACCCTCCCATCTACTTTCTGAATAATCCTCTCCAAGAAGTTCTGTCACTCAAGCTTTTGGGTCTCACTATCTGCCATGATCTTTCCTGGGAAAACCACATTTCCAAGCTGGCCTCCAAAGCCAGTCGCCGACTGGGCATCCTCCGTCGTGCGAAGTCCTTCCTTGGCACACCTGAGCTCCTCACCACATACAAGGCTTTCATCCACAGCTCAATGGAATACTGCTCTCCCCTCAGGGCTGGTGCTCCTGCCTCACACCTAGCTCGTCTTCACGCTGTTGAAACCAAAGCGTTCAGAATCATTGGAATCTCCCGCGATGACGCTATCTCCGAGGGCCTTTCACTTACTCACCGCAGGCAGGTTGGTGGTCTTTCCATCTTCTACCGACTCCTCTCCGGCCTTGCTCCCCCAGGTCTCTCTGGGCTCTGTCCCCCAAATATTCCTGCAGGTCGCACAAGATCTGCCTGCAACCCTCTTATGGTTAAACTGCCAAAATCAAGACTCTCTGCTCACCTTCACTCCTTCATTCCTCTTTTCTCCCGCCTCTGGAACAAACTCCCTCACTCTCTTCAATCCCACTCCTCCCTCCAGGTCTTTAAAACGGCTGTTCACCACCATCTCTTATCTTCCCCAATCCAAAACCTTGATCTTTTCTACCCCCGCTAATTTCACCCCAAATCCACTTTTTTGAGGTGACTTTTGTCTTCTTTCCTGGAAGTCCTTGGTGTCCTTGCGTTTTATACCTATCCTGCCTCCCCCCAGGCCCTCTCCCTCCCACACATCTCCCGATGTCCCTGCTCTCAAATGTTGTGTTTGTGTGCTTCCTCCCCTTCTCTCCCCATCTTGTCGACCGCTCCCCTTTTTATATACTTTGTTTGCTTGTTTGTTTGATTTGTTTGTTTGATAAATGTTAGCTCTTTCACAAGCCTCGACTCTGTATACAAAAAAAAAAAAAAAAAAAAATTTGGGGAATTGAGGAATGACATGGGAAACCAAATTGGAGGTTTGGAAAGTAGAATGGGGGAGCGGTTAGATGACAAAATTGAGGGGTTAGACAACAAATTTGAGGGTTTAGACAATAAATTTGAGGGTTTAGACCAGGGGTCGGCAACCTTAGGCACGCGTGCCACCATTGGCACGCGGCAGCGTAATCATTGGCACACTGGCGAAAGCAGTGCCCTCTCCGCTGCATGCCAAATCACTTCTTGAACAGCCATTGGCTGTTGCGCGTGTTGCACTATAATAGTATTCCGGTGTGATTGTGCAGGGTGATGAGGTAGATGGATCAGAGCAGAGTCACCATTCCAATTCCAAATTCTTTCACTGGAATAATAATCAAAGATGCACAACATGCGATGCCGGCCTGGCGCATTCAAACACAATATTCGCGGCAACAGGATGTGCTGTAAGAACAGTGGTGTTGTTCACAGCAGATGGTCCGAGGCTGCATCTCCACTCATTATTATTATTCGGACTGGTTTCTGAGTTTTAATATTAATCTCATCATTATTCTGAATTGTATAATAATCGTAGATATAAAATAGGAGATGTAGGCTTGGTGCCTTCCGATACGCCGTTCATGGCAACCTGAGGTGCTGTAAGAGCAACTGTTGTTAACATCCGGTGGTCAGCGGTTGCATCTCCACTCTTTATCATTCAGGCTGCCTTCTGCGTTTTAATATTAATCTCATCATTATTTTGAGTTTTTTTTATGGGGTGGTAGTAATGAAAATGGGGGTAGTAGTTTTTCTCGTAACACGCGGCCTGTCTTATTTAGTTTGATTGACGGTACGGCCTCCCGCTCACATTTACCACAGGAATTGCAGTGAAGCGGTTCAGGTTCGGTAAAAAAAACCACCTTTAGAGGCCATTTTTCCCCGCAAGCGGGGGTTGGCCTTTTTCGGGGACCGTGGTTGTTGTTTTTTGGTCCCCTTTTTGAAGCAATGTTTTACGGCCGGATGCCCTTCCTGCCGCCAACCCTGTTTGTCGCCTTTTTACGACACACAGGGAATTACCAGTGAACTGGTACTCAAGGTTCGGTAGATGTTCGGTAAATGTTTCTTTAAAATGTTGTTGCAATGCATATGGCCTATATGGATGGAATAAAATTCCATGTCTGTTGGAAATATTTTTTTGATGTGGTGTCATAATTAAACTTAATGTTGAACTTAATGTTGATATGGCACACGAATTAACAAGAACATTTCAAACTGGCACTTCATGTCAAAAAGGTTGCCGACCCCTGGTTTAGACAATAAATGTGAGGGATTAAACAGCAAAGTGGGAGGAGTAGGAAACAAGTTAGGAAGCAAATTGGAGGGATTCGGAAGCAGATTAGGGGACAAACTGGGGGGGCATAATTGGCCAAGCCAAATAAATTAATGAGGGGTTGGCGAGGGGGCAAGCCGCACATTAGGTAAGGGAAGCCGAGAGGGAGGTTATCCGCAGGTTGAGCGAAGAGGTCGCACGGGTACGCGACGGGGTAACGCGGGTTGAGAAGCGTGGGTTGAGCGAGTCGGAGCAAAGCACAGCCGGATGGACCAGGGTAGAAATCGCGACCCGGGGTTTGGGAAAGCCGGCGACCGCCGAAGTAGAGAAAATTTTAATAAAGCCAGCGGTCGTCGAAGAGAAAGAAACGAACAAATTGGTTCTAGTTGAAATTGGGATTGGAGAGACGGACTTGGTAGAAAAGCACCAGCAGAAGGGAGAAATGGAAAATGTGCAAAGTCTAAGATCACATCCTGATGCCGTACTTGCTAATCCTTATAAAGATTTGCAGGTGCGCGTGGAGAGGAGGATCCCAAAGGTGAGTCGTGCTTGTATATGGTGCTAAGAGGTTTTGCAGGAGGATGTTTGGCGCGAAAAGAATTTTCGCGCACTTGGGATCCCAGCGTACCACGGGCGTTTGTGGGAGGTCCGTTGGGCGCTGTGTAAGACACGCGTGTAACACATGGCACGCATGTAACGGCACGCGTGTAAGAAACACATGGCACGCGTGTAAGAAAAGAGTGTGCGTCGAGGAGTGTGTTACAAAGTGTGGGAGTGATACCGAGTGCGAGAGCGAATGCACGTCGGAGGGTCTGTGTAAAACAGAGTGTACGGAGTGTGACACGGAGAGCGAGTTGGTGGTGGAGCGGGTGCGAGAATGCACACCTGGAATGGTCGAGCGTGTACGGGAATGTACGCCTGAGATGGTGGTGGTGCGAGTGCGGGAGAGCACATCGGAGTGCGTCATGGTGAGTGTTACAGAGGATGTAACAGGAGAGTGTGCACAAGAGGTGTGGTGTGTAACAGGGAGTGCGGTGGTGGAATGGACTGAGTGTGTGGGATGCACGGGAGGCGCCGAGACGCCGGGTTTTGCGAGTGTGAAAGGGGTCGCGTATGCGAGTAAGGCATCGACGTGGACCGGGGCATCGTTTAGGGCGACGGATAGCCGACGCGAGCACTCGGTGTGCGGTGCGCTTTGTTTGTTGCGGGACCCGGCGGGGATCGGTGCTGCTTCGCTTCTCTTCGGAGCGTCGTGCACGATTCGGGCCATCCCGCCCCGCACTGTCGAGTCCGGGCCTTGCCGGGCAAGGCGACCGGCCCGGTTCGAGGGCAGGTAGGAGGGACCGGAGCGGCGACCCCTTGTTGTTGCGGCGTTCCGGCCGGGCGAGATTGAGCCATCGGGCCGGCGACCGAAAGCCTCCACGTAGGGATGGTGCTTTAAACCTCGGCCCAACCAAACCTCATTCCCTGAACCGAATGCCGGACGGACTCAACCTGCAGGCGACCAAACCACCGAATTCATTGCCCGGCTTTGCGAAGCCGAGTTTTAATGAGGTAACGACGCACCGAGGCTCAAGTTTAATGGACGGTGATGATGATAGTGCTTTGATCCGAAATTGGGAATAGTGAATATGATTGGCAAAATTTGATGGGTAGAAATGATTGGCAGTGATTGGCAAATTTTGATGGGCAGAATTGGAATTTGATGGCAAAATTGATAGTGGGAGATGCCCGATGTGCAAGGATGGTAAATCCACCATCCCTCACATCCCCCGGGCACATGAGCACTAGTTATGGGGTTTTTGGCAGTGTAAGCTCGCCGAGGGAGGGTTTGGATAATGTATATGGATCTAGAGAAATGACCATAGGTGACATGAGAGTTAAGTAGCGACACGATACCTGTAGTAGGGGACGTAGAATAGATTAGATGGATTATAACGACAAGGGAGCGCAATAGCATAAGGGGCGACGGGGAAGCGCGAGTTTCAGAAGGGAGTAGTTAGATCAGATGATGCTGTGTGTGTGTGTGTTGAAAGTGTATTCAGTGGCGTATTGTGAAAAGTATGAGGTGATTGTGCATTGTATTGAATGAATGAAGAAGCCTAGGAGGCAGGAGGGTGCAGGAAGCACCAGGTGTGTGAGCACAGGTGTGCAAGTGAGTGAACAGGTGTATGGAGAATGGTTGAATAGCTGGTATGGAATACATGGAGTATGGAATGGATGGTGTGGAGTGGAGTGGTTGGTGTGAAGGGAGTGTATGGGGAGGATGGACCCCTATCACGAATACCCGGGGAGGGTAGTTTAAGAGTTAGGTGGAGGGTATAGGTAAATTGTGGTTGGATATTGGCATCTGTGGTGCGTGTGGAAGAATGGTGTTTGGATGGGTGCATTAGTGACGTGGAAATGGCTGGGCGTGTGACCTGTTAGAGGGATGGTTGGTTGAGCGCTCCGCCACTGTTAGGATGTCGGCCAGGTGAGGCCGCAGGTGGCTCTGGGAGCCGTTAGAGTTGTGGATGGGGCCCATGGATCCGGAGGACGGACCCGGGTAGCCCAGTGCCAGAGAGGGCACCGAGGGGGTAAGCGCCAGGGAGGGCCTTCCCGAGGTAGATAGGTCGGGTGAGGAGCTAGGTAAGCTCGGGTGGCAACTTCAGGGGCGGAGGCGCACAGGTAAGTAGACCTGTTAGGGGAGCCACACGACCCAGTCCTGAAATTGTGCGAAGGCACAGGGAGTTGAATCGGGGGAGTGAGACCCCAAATTAATGAGCACCACAGTTTGGTCAATGGGAATTGGTTTTTAGAACCCATAGTGTAAGACGGCCAATGGTTTTGCAGGGAAAGACCCCGGGTAGTGTAAAGTGTGTTTATGTCATTTAGGAAGTAGTTTGGATTGAAATCTCCTCGCACCTTGTACATCCACTCACCTGAGGTGACAGAACTCCACACCATGGATGCCATGTTTTGTTATTGTTTCTTTGTGCAAATGTTTTGGGAAGGTGAGACGCATCATGATGTGGGTGTGACATTGTGCTTGATGTTCCATCTCTTCCTCCTTAAGAGGGATTGATGATGAATTGGTGATGGCAAATTTAGACATTGGGATTGCAATAAATTTGGTATTAGGGGAGATATGGGGAAGACGTAACGGTAGTGACGAATTTGTAAATTGTTGTGTAAATACAGGGTAAGGGGCAAGGGTAGTGTAGGTAACAGGCGGGGGGGGCGAACGTTAGGGACGAACTTTCTCAGCTCGCTCCCCGTGCGCACCTCGCCCTGCATTACCTTGATTGATGTGTACCCTTGTGACATTACCCCTCGCTAACGCTGCATCTCTGTCTTCCTTTCCCGACCCATGGATCGTGCTCTCTGGGCACTGAGGGGGAGCGTGCGGGAGGCCGCGTCTGTGTGCCCGAATTCTCGCATCGATGCACCACTTTTATGGACCACCGTTTTGCGGCCAAGCACCACAATATGGACCACGGTACTGTGGCCGAGCAGCACTCATGGACCCCAAGTTTTGGAGCCTGGCCCCTCTGCTGGGACCGGCCAGTGCGGCCAAAAGCCTTGCTTGCGGACCACGGTCAGGTGGCCCCTTTTTGCCATAAATAAAAACGGACACGTTTTGTGCATTTCTATTTATCTTTGCAAATAGGCAGCAAGCAAGAAGAGCAAGAGAGACAACATCTGGAAGAACGACGGACCAGCAGAGCAGGAGCAGAGCGGAGCAGTCACAAGACCATCAGGGTGTTTGTGTTTTATTATGGTGTAATGTCGCACTGGATGGTGCGTGACTGTGCACTTCGGTGCATTTTGGTGATTGGTGTTTTGGTGTTTTTGGTGCTGGTGCATCGATGCAGTGCATGCTGTCTCCTCCCTCCCACAGGAATTTTCTCTTTTTGTTTCCTAAAAAGAAAAATAACAGGTCCTGGGTTGCAGTGTAAATACAATTAACGTCACTTGTAAATAATGCTCCCCACCGTAAATGTATAGTTTGAAAATTAATTCCGAAATTCGGTTAGCTGTGGGCGTGAATCTGTTAGGTAGGGTGCAATGCAATAGCGGGACATATTTATTTGTGTTTTAAAACTGTCACACTCAGGGTCAGATTAATAGTAGAGGGTTACCACACCTGAGTGTCACACTAAGTAAAGTTTTATCGGCCCGGGACGTGCCTGGAGGAGGAAGGGGGCAGTGTAACGGATTTGGGAAACCGTGCACTGTGTGTAATTCATTGTAAATATACCCCCATTGTAAATAATGTAATGATTCTTGTAAATACCTCCATTTGTGTAAAGGTCAAAGGTCGTCCTTTAGTTAGTCCATCGCACACACATAGAAAACCATAGAACCTCTCTATAGTTATTTCTTTATTATGTGTATCAGTTAAGGCTGTGTCTCCACTAGTTGACCTTGCGCTGCACCAAATGAAATAAGATAGAGCCCTATTACCAACTGCATTGCCTACATCACCAACTGCATTCGCCACCATTCAACATGTGCTCCAACTCGGAGAAGAAGGGTGTGGCCCCACCTCGTCATCAAGGGTGGAGCCCCCGAACGACAAACCAGAGATCAGGGGTATGGCTTGAGAGGCGTGACCAAGAAACATCGAGCAGTTTCGCGAACGTTCCAGGGTGTGGCGCTATATAACCCGTTGCGTGGAGCCCCCACCTCAGTTGAGGAGTTCCGTGGCAAGCAGTTCTGCAAGAGAGTTTTTGAGTGAGGTGCTTGCGCAGGTGGCGGTCCTGCTGAGAGCTTCGGAGACGCATGAGGTGGAGACGCGCAAACCTACAAGGCCACAGACAACAACAAGTGCGGGCACGTGAACCTCGACGTGCCGCGATCCTCGGACCTCCCTGTCACCGGTTCTGTGGACCAGATTGCGGTGGAGTCGGCGGCCGCTCACCCCCAGCCTGCTGTCCTACACAAACCCTTCTCTCCCTCCAGCCAATCCAACCTGCAATTCCCCATTCGTGTGAGTCTGCCCGTCGTCTGTCCTTTGTGTTGTCTGGGGTATAAGTTAAGTTTGTATAAGGATTTGCCCTGTGTATCTGCTTCTTCCTCTTCCCTGTAAGTTACTTCGTTCTCCTTTTCTTCTTTGGGTTTGTGTAAATAATAATAAATATCTGTTCCTCCATTCTTTGATTTCTTCTTTCTCATCCGATCGCTTTAGAGATTTCCCAATTGAGTTCCTGTGGTGCGATTTCGGCCAGCGCTTCGCAATCGGGTTTAGTCATTGTTAAACGGCTCGCGCCGCAGTTCGCTTCGCTCGGCGCAACCAACCAATTGGTAATATTGGTGGTAATACTTAGGTATTAAGACTAATTAGGCTTACGACCCTACGTACCATCGGCCATCAGTGACGTCATACTTCCAGGGCTGGGGGAATCGGCCAGTGTAGAAGACAAGGGGATTGACCCCCCCCCTTGGTAAGGGGAGTGCCGAACCCAGATCCGTAAAAAAAAAAAAATATATATATATATATATATATATGCAGTGTCTGTCCTGTCCTGTGTTGTCACTGAACTATTTTCTCAAACTTTTGTGAAATCGTACCAAACTTCTGGTATGTACATATCTCTCCTGTCGGTATGTCCGAAGCGTATTTCTTTTGAAAAATATTCGAATTTTTATAAAAAAATTTTGGGGGGAAAATATTTTTTCTCCAACTTAAGTTTTCAACTTCAACTGTTTATAAAATGTGATATCACGTATATTACAAATACATTTGTGCAAAATAATGATTGGTGTTTGTTTCATGATTGGTGTAAACCATGACAAAACAGCATCTCAGGTACATAGCAAAAC
>NC_136264.1:68181729-68294229 GCF_964187855.1 Myxine glutinosa | reverse complement strand
ATTTGGTTGTCCAGTTTCCCCATGTACAAGATTGAGGGTTTGATTCCACCACAATGAGAAATGGAAATTCCACCTTTTGTGAGACATTCCCAAATGAGCAAGGTTTTATAAGAGAAGATGGCATAAAGCAAAATATGTTTCTTCTTAATTTGATACACATGTCGTTTCAAGCAGGAAACACCAGAGCTGATGAGACATTCACGGCATCCGACTACACAATGGAGCCGAGACGTCTCGTTCGGGAATCAAACTCCTCAATTGCTCCTGTCCTCCATGGACGATTGCTCCGTTAGGTTGTCCATTTTTTGTTTCAGCTCAAGAAAACCAAACGAGCCGACACCTGTCAGAAGGTCAACGAACCAAGCTGACAAGATGCAGTATTTGGCCAACACACCACAAAGGGCCAACTTCAAATGTGCTTAAGCAGGCAATAGCACTGAGGAGCTTAAGTGGAGAGAGACTTAATGGCAGAGACTGACTTAATGACAGTCTTTCCTTGATATATCTCGTACCTTCGATACGGTCTGCCACCCCGCCCAGCTCACCAAACTCGACTCCCATGGTATCCATGGAAACCTCCACGCATGGCTTGCAGACTTCCTTTCTGGTCGCAGTCAACATGTGGCCCTGAATGGAATTCTCTCATCACCCCTTCCTGTTCAGGCTGGAGTTCCTCAAGGCAGTGTTCTGGGCCCTGTGCTTTTTTTGGACATCATGAATGTCCTCTCCGACTCTCTGGAAAATCCTCTCTATCTCTGTGCTGATGACTCCACTCTCTGCCGTTCCATATTACAACCCTCAGATTGGCAGTCAGCAGCCTCCTCACTCTCTGCAGACCTGGACAAAATCACAGACAGGTCAAACAAGTGGAACATGTCTTTCAATCCTGACAAATCTCACACTCTCACTATGTCTCTCCGAAAAGACCGACTGGACAACCCTCCCATCTACTTTCTCAACAATCCTCTCCAAGAAGTTCTGTCGCTCAAGCTTTTGGGTCTCACTATCTGCCATGATCTTTCCTGGGAAAACCACATTTCCAAGCTGGCCTCCAAAGCCAGTTACCGACTGGGCATCCTCCGTTGTGCGAAGTCCTTTCTGGACACTTCTGAGCTCCTCACCACGTACAAAGCTTTCATCCGCAGTTCAATGGAATACTTCTCTCCCCTCTGGGCTGGTGCTCCTTCCTCACACCCAGCTCGGCTTCACGCGGTTGAAACCAAAGCATTCAGAATCATTGGAATCTCCCACGATGAAGCCGATTCTGAGGGCCTTTCTCTCTCTCACCGCAGGCAGGTAGGTGGTCTTTCTGTCTTCTACAGACTCCTCTCCGGCCTTGCTCACCCAGCACTGTCTGTGCTCTGTCCCCCAAATATTCCTTCAGGTCGCACAAGATCTGCCTGCAAAACTTTTCTGGTGAAACTGCCAAAATCAAGACTCTCTGCTCACCTTCACTCTTTCATTCCTCTTTTCTCCCACCTCTGGAATAAACTCCCACACTCTCTTCAATCCCTCTCCTCCCTCCAGATCTTTAAAACAGCTGTTCACCACCATCTCTTATCAGGCTTGCAGATTTATCAGGCTTGCATAAACCACCAAATTTCTTCCTCCATCCAAAACCTTGATCTTTTCTACCCCCATTAAAACACCCCAACTTCTTTCCTGAAATTCCTAGAAGTGTTCATTTGCTTTATACTGTGTACCCCTCCCTACTCCCCCAGCCCTCCCCCTTCCACAGATATACCGGCGTCCCTGTTCTCTTCTGTTGTTGTGCTTGTTGCTTCCCTCTCTCCCCGTCGTCTCCCGCTCCCTTCATTGCATGTTTCATGTGTCTGTGCATGTTGGCATGCCTCGATTCTGTTTACAAAAAAACCCAAAAAAAACCCACATTATTCAACGATATTGGTTGGTCTTGTGCGTTATTCTGTCTGTCTGTCTGTATCTCTGTTTCTCTGTTTGTTTGTCTGTATGTCAGTCGCCTCCTGGTCACAATTTTCAACCGATCTTCACGAAACTTCACTAAATGGTAGAATTGGTCATAAGCAAGAAGCCTATTGTTTTTGGGGTTAAAAGGTCAATACGTCAACATAGGCCAAATGTCACCAGCCTTGTCAAATTTCAAAAATACTCAATTTTCATCCGATAGACTTGAAATGAATGAATGAATGAATGATCGTTTTAAGGCCATTTTTCCCCGCTAGAGCGGGGGTTAGCCTTGCGGGCCCCATGACAATCATGGTTCCCTGTTTGAGGCAATGTTTTTATGGCCGGATGCCCTTCCTGACGCCAACCCTTGGTCTTACGATGCGCAGGGATACGGTGTACCTATTCTAAATCGGGGTACACACCGGGATCATTCATCCCAGCAAGCTGGTACTCAATTTGCCGACCTCGGAAGGATGACAGGCTGAGTCAACCCCCCCGGCATTAATTCAGCGATCGACCGGGATGCAAACCCAGGATCCTAAGATCCCAAGCCGGCACCCTAACCGCTGAGCCAACACCAGGCTTGAAATGTTGAAATGTGAAGAGGATTTGCACATCTGGTCAATAACTTCAACCACCAAGTATTTTTGAAGTCAATAGAGGCCAAAAGGTCAACATTGGCCAAATTTCTAAATTGTTTAATTCCCATCTGATTGACTTGAAATTTTAAGAGGATTTGCATATCTCGTCACTAAATTCAACCACTAATTATTTTTTTAGGTCATCATAGGCGAACAACTTATTTTATGGATTTCACAAGTGTCGTGCATTTCTTGTTTGTTTATTTTTTCCTTCGTTTGAATAAAAAGTAATATTGCTCAAAAGTATCAAAAATAAATAAATAAGTGCACTTGCCTCGTTCTCTTTCAATTCGCACCTTCCCACCGCATGTCTGACGCTCTATGCAACAAATGATCGGATGCATATCGATTGTGAGAATGGCAAACAAAAAACCCCAGCTAATGACGCAGCCATGGAAAAAAATCATTCAAATAGTGAAAAAAAACCAATGAGTTGGATAGCGTTGCCTTCACTTCGGAGATGAAAACATCACAATTTCACATCTCGAAAGGACAAACCAAGGGCGGAAGCCTTGAGAAGATGGAATGTGTCACTCCGTGAAAAAGCTCCCAAAAGGAAGATTGGCCTCACAGCTTGCAAACTCCATTGCACTTCCGTAACTTGAGCGTGAAAAGTATAAACATTCATCCTCATCATTCGGATGAAATATTTGTTGTCGAACTTGGGTAAGTGCTGCATAAAGCTATTTTGGAAAGCAATTTTTTGCAATATGCAAACAATGAGATGATAAATATACAACTGCTGCAGTAAAAGTTCGTGCAGAACTGAGGCGTTAATTTTAACATTCTCACAAAATCCATTTTTAATAGGACGATAAGAATAAAAGAGAGATACAACACACCGTACAGCAGGTCAACACAATTCATTTAACCAACTACTTTGAGGAAAACAACAAGAAAGATATTGGAGGAGACTGGGGATGAGGGGTGAGGAGCAAAAGCCTGAACTGGGAGATGGATAAACGAGCCATGTTCAGATGAGGGGGGGGGGGGGGGGCAAGAAGAAAAAAGATGTTGAGGGGAATTCTGAAGTCAGGAAATCACAGCTGACCTCTCACACCTTGCTCTTCCATGAGTCTAAATTTGTAATGTATACAATAATGTAAAAACTACCTGTGCCAATATAAAAATCCCACACCATACTGCAGGTAATTTGAGTGAATGATTACATGTCCACTACGACAAAAACAGAACAAAACACATAAAACGAGTAATTCTTTGTTTTGTACCATGCACAGCACTCACATCTGTTTGCCCATTAAATTCCTATTTGAAAGCAACACAATAAATAACCGGAAGACGATGAACAATAAAACTTTCACAGTGAAACACATTTGGCACATCATGTCTGTTAATCAAAATCTCAATTTTTTCGTTTGTTCGTTCCATTCTGAATGCAGCCCCAGGCTCGTGCTGTGTGTGATACAAGTATTCAATGCAGAACCAGGACAATAGGATACATCAGCACAATTATTCCATCAATTACAAGGACATTCATTGACGATGGAAAAATTATCACCGTTTGTGGGATCCCAGCACCATAAGCCATGAGCTCAGTGTGAGTGTAGGTATGTAGGTATGCATGCCTGTATGTATGTATAGTGTGTGCAGTGCATTCAGAAAGTATTCAGACCCCTTCACTTTTTTCACATTTTGTTATGTTGCAGCCTTATGCTGAAATCGTTTAAATTCATTTTTTCCCTCATCAATCTACACTCAATACCCCAAAATGACAAAAAGAAAACAGGATTTTAAAAAGTTTTGCAAATTTATTAAAAAGAAAAAACTGAAATATCACATTGACATAAGTATTCATACCCTTTGCTCTGACACTTGAAATTTAGCGCAGTTGCCTCCCATTTCTCTTTATCATCTTTGAGATGTTTCTACACCTTGATTGGAGTCCACCTGTGGTAAATTCAATTGATTGGACATGATTTGGAAAGGCACACACATGTCTACATAAGGTCTCACAGCTGACAATGCATATCAGAGCTAAAACCAAGCCATGAGGTCGAAGGAACTGCCTGCAGAGCTCAGAGACAGGATTGTGTCGAGGCACAGATCTGGGGAAGCCGACAAAAAAAAATTCTGCTGCATTGAAGGTTTCCAAGAGCACAGTGGCCTCCATAATTCTTAAATGGAAGAAGTTTGGAACAACCAGGACACTTCCTAAGCTGGGCGCCCGGCCAAACTGAGCAATCGGGGGAGAAGGGCCTTGGTAAGAGAGGTGACCAAGAACCCGATGGTCACTCTGGCTGAGCTCCAGAGATCCTGTGTGGAGATGGGAGAAACTTCCAGAAGGACAACCATCACTGCAACACTCCACCGACCTGGGCTATATGGCAGAGTGGCCAGACAGAAGCCAAACAGTTCAATCTTGGTTTCATCAGACCACAGAATCTTGTTTCTCACAGTCTGAGAGTCCTTTAGGTGCTTTTTTGCAAACTCCAAGCGGGCTTTCATGTGTCTTTCATTGAGGAGAGGCTTCCGTCTGGCCACTCTGCCATAAAGCCCAGATCGGTGGAGTGTTGCAGTGATGGTTGTCCTTCTGGAAGTTTCTCCCATCTCCACACAGGATCTCTGGAGCTCAGCCAGAGTGACCATCGGGTTCTTGGTCACCTCTCTTACCAAGGCCCTTCTCCCCCGATTGCTCAGTTTGGCCGAGCGGCCAGCTCTAGGAAGAGTCCTGGTTGTTCCAAACTTCTTCCATTTAAGAATTATGGAGGCCACTGTGCTCTTGGGAACCTTCAATGCAGCAGAATTTTTTTTTGTAGGCTTCCCCAGATCTGTGCCTCGACACCATCCTGTCTCTGAGCTCTGCAGGCAGTTCCTTCGACCTCATGGCTTGGTTTTTGCTCTGATATGCATCGTCAGCTGTGAGACCTTATATAGACAGGTGTGTGCCCTTCCAAATCATGTCCAATCAATTGAATTTACCACAGATGGACTCCAATCAAGGTGTAGAAACATCTCAAAGATGATCAAGAGAAATGGGAGGCACCTGAGCTAAATTTCAAGTGTCATAGCAAAGGGTCTGAATACTTATGTCAATGTGATATTTCAGTTTTTTCTTTTTAATAAATTTGCAAAACTTTCTAAAATCCTGTTTTCTCTTTGTCATTATGGGGTATCGAGTGTAGATTGATGAGGGAAAAAATGAATTTAAACGATTTCAGCATAAGGCTGTAACATAACAAAATGTGAAAAAAGTGAAGGGGTCTGAATACTTTCTGAATGCACTGTATGCAAGTGTGCATGTGTTTATGTATTATGTATGTATGTTTGTATGTATGAGTGTATGTATGAATGTATGTATGAGTTTGCGTGGGTATGTATGAGTGGGTATGAGTGTATGCGTGGGTTTCAGGAGATGGAACAAAGACCTACCATGTCTCGAAGTGTCCACCTCCGTATGTGGAGTGCAAGTATGTATCTGTGAACAGGATATCTCAAAAAGTTGTGGACGGATTCGGACGAAATTTGGTAGAGAGGTTGGGTGTTTGACAAGGACGAAATGATTTGATTTTGGTAAGGATTAGGATCCGGATCTGGATCTGAGAATTTCTTAAGTGATTCTCCACCATTGAGAGATGGGGCCAAAAATTATATGTAGCATGATAATTCAAAAGGTTGTGGACGGATTCGGACGAAATTTGGTAGGAGTTGGGTATGAGTGTATGTATGAGTGCATGTATGAGTGCATGTATGAGTGTATGTGTGAGTGTATGCATGAATGTATGTATGAGTGTTTGTATGAGTATACATATGAGTATACATATGAGTATGTATGAGTATATGTATGTGTATGTATGTGGAAGTATACGAGTACATGTGAGTGTACGAACATATGTATGTGAGTGCGTGCGTGCATGTAGGCATGTACGTATGTATGTGTGCATGCGTGCAGGTGTGTGCTCTTACATGCATGTTTGTAAGCTGTTGTTGTTGGCTGCAATCTCCACAAGTGCGTGGGTTTCAGGAGATGGAACAAAGACCGACCATGTCTCAAAGTATCCACCTCCGTATGTGGAGTGCAAGTATGTATCTGTGAACAGGATATCTCAAAAAGTTGTGGACGGATTCGGACGAAATTTGGTAGAGAGGTTGGGTGTTTGACAAGGACGAAATGATTTGATTTTGGTAAGGATTAGGATCCGGATCTGGATCTGAGAATTTCTTAAGTGATTCTCCACCATTGAGAGATAGGGCCAAAAATGATATGTAGCATGATAATTCAAAAAGTTGTGGATGACTTACGACAAAACCAGGTGGATGAGTTAGGGTAAGCGACAAGAACAAGCTGATTAGATTTTTAGTTCAGGTCCGGATTCAGATCTGACCTATCAGTGGGACACAAAACAAACTGTTCAGCCCGGCGGAGGTATGCGCTCTACGGAGTGCTGTTCTAGTTTGCATTGCCTCATGGCACAGAATGCACCCGCCGTCAGACTGGAACATTGTGGATCAGTTGTTCCACCCAGAACCGTTTTGACATTGCTTTCATTTGTAAGTCTTAAGAACGTCTTACATTTGACATTTGACATTGCCCAGTGATACCAATATGTTGCTGCAATGCAAATTGACCACGCTGCCGAAAAGCTCGTGTGCAGCTGCTCTTGTGTAGTTTTGTATAAGAAGCAAGGAATGACATGAATTGTAAGCTGCTCGCCTGACTCCTGAAACACTGATCACATCATGGCATTTTGATGCGATGAAAGAGTCACGTTTGTTCTGTTTAATAACTCGGGGCAGAGTTCTCTCTCCACTTGAGCCGATTTCATATGGTCAATTATGTGAACGATCAAGGTCGGTTATGCCTGTCATCTTCCACTTTGTGATGACATTCTCGACGGTTGATTTAGGTGGTGGGGACACGAGAAATAAGCCTGGTGGAAGTGCCCACCATGAGTCGATTTTCCTACCTTATTGGAACTTTGTTAACTCCTGCACAACATAATTCACGCTCTAAAAAAAACCCTGCAAGTCGTTTCCAAGCCATAAAGACTTTTCATCCATCAAATGTATTAATGGTTCAGCAAACAAAACGCACAACTGTGCAATTTTCATCCCCCATGAACTTTGGGAGGGTGGTTCTGAGTAAAATAATGATTGGTGTTTGAGAGACACCATGACATCGACATATTTATTGATGGGAAAAGTCACTCAACATCCCGTGCAGAACACTGCGGCAAATCCAACAAGAATCAACTTCGCATTAAAATAAAATTCCAAATGAAAACTCTGAGGCACGTCGTTAAGCTGTCCTAAAGTTTGGATCCAAAGCAAACTCGAAATTGTTACCCTGGTGTTTAGCAGGCAGGGTGTACCATCATCATCATTGGCATGTACATCATCAACGAATGCACCATCAGTCGGATGGGGCGCCAAGTTGGGAACCCATCTGTCAGCATTTATTGCTGCTCGTGGATGTTAACGATTCCATGGTGTGTTTCGCAAAGAGCAGGTAATTGTCTCAAGCGGCCTGCCCAAATTCCAAATTCCTGCCCAGTCTTTGACCGCACAGGAAAGGCAACGGCAAACTACCCAGTGTGATCCCGGTGAGGAAACCTCTTCGGCCGCACACTAACCTGCCCTCGAGCAGATCACCAAACAGATAGTTGGCCAGGTAGAGGATTGTCTTCAAGGTATCGTGACTGGATTGCGTTATCAGGACTGACCAAATTGATGACGCAAAGATAACAAATTTGGAGCTGTGTGCCTTATGACGAGGCATTTTGCTTCTGTGGTCTCAAACCCCCGTCCCCCCAACCCCTCACTCCAACAAGATTGAGGTTTGAAGACATCTTTTCCAGGGTGACAAGGAAACGCCAGAGTACTGGTAATCATCACAGAGCACACAAATCTATTGTGGTCCACAGAGAAATTCCAGGAGTTTTTTTTCCCAAAAAATGCAGTTGGGATCAATAAAACAGACATCCATTCCATCAGGAGGCAGTAAGGCCAGGATCACAACTGAGAAATAGGTGTCTCAGAGTGCGTCCAGCATGGCAATGCCTCAGAATCTTTGGCTGGCGGCTTCAAAGGCAGCTCGACGGGTAAATTAAAACCTTGGGGGTGAAGGAGCTGGGGCTCCCACGTCGATCGGAAGAATGGACGCGACAAAAAGCTGGAATTCATCCGAGTTGCTTTAATCAAACCAAACACTCAGGCACTCTGAAAAGCCCGTTTATCGGGCAGCAATATATATACAAATTATCCCGGAGCGTTTGCCCAGGAAAGGCGAGAGGGGGCGTGGCCCAGCGTCCTGGCTGCGGCCTGGCAAGTTGAGGGCGAGCCTGCCCGGGCGTCCTGGACGAGCCCGGCATGGTGATCGCTCCGCGTCCTTGATAGGTGCAAGGCGATTGTGAAAACCCAGCGGTAGCCGCTACACACGTCCCCCCAGAATCGACTTGCACCGGCAGGGTAAATTTGAGGGGGGTCCTGATGACCCGGCCGAAGCGACCCCTGGCGGGTCGTGGGAGGGGGTCCGGTGTGGTGGTGGGCGGTCGAGTGGGGGGCACCGTGGACGGGGGGGCGGCCTCGCCGCGGCGGAAGGGCCACCCGTGGTGGGTGGTCGACGTCCACGTGCGCCGGCTTGAGGCGGTCCACCGCAATCCGGTCCGACCTGCCGCCGATGTCGATGACGAACGACTTGTCGTCCCGTCGCAGCACCCGGAAGGGCCCGTCGTACGGCGGCCGGAGTGGCCCCCGATGTGCGTCGTGACGCACAAAAACATACTCCGCTTTGCGAAGTGCTGGGGGGACGTAGGACTGGGGGTCACCGTGGTGGGATGTTGGCACGGGGGCAAACCGTCGGGCGGCCTCCTGGAGGTCCGAGCGCTGGTGAGCTGCGGACCAGGGACTGGTAGCGTCGGGCACGAATTCGCCCGGGACGCGTAGCGCCTGGCCATAGACAAGCTCGGCGGTGGATGCCTGGAGGTCCTCCTTGGGGGCCGTGCGGAGGCCCAAAAGGACCCACGGCAGCCGGTCGGCCCAACCGCCGTCTTGAAGGCCGGCCATGAGCGCGGCCTTCATGGAGCGGTGGAATCGCTCGCACAACCCGTTTGCTTGGGGGTGGTAGGCCGTAGTACGGTGGAGCTTGACCCCCAGGTTGCGGGCGACCGCGCCCCACAGCTCGGAGGTGAACTGTGGTCCGCGGTCTGACGAGATGTCCGCCGGTGCGCCGAAGCGGGCGACCCAGGTGGCGATGAAAGCCTGCGCCACGTCGGCGGTGGTGGTGGAGATGAGGGGAACGGCCTCCGGCCACCTGGTGGTCCTGTCCACCATGGTGAGCAGGTGTGTGAACCCCCGTGACGGGGGGAGGGGGCCCAACAGATCCACGTTGACGTGGTCGAAACATCGTTCGGGCACGGTGAAAGGTGCCAGCGGGGCCTGGGTGTGTCGTCGGTGGACCTTGGCCCGTTGGCAGGCCGTGCAGGTGCTGGTCCAATCGCGGACGTCCCGACGAATGCCGTGCCAGACGAATCGCGCCGACACCAGCTTCTGGGAAGCTTTCCGGCCCGGGTGGGAAAGGCCGTGGAGGGAGGCGAAGATGCGGCGTTGCCAGGTGACGGGCACGATGGGGCGAGGCTGGCCTTGGGAGACGTCGCAGAGCAGGACAGTGTCCGCGAAGGGGATGTCGGCCAGGCGGAGGCCCGTGTCCGCCGCCCGGAGGGCTTGCACCGTGGTGTCGGTGGTTTGGTCCGCCGCCATAAGCGCAAAGTCCACGCCCAGGTGGACCGCGTTCGCGCTGGCCCGGGAAAGACAGTCGGCCACGGCGTTGTTTTTGCCGGCGACGTGCCGGATGTCCATGGTAAACTCCGACACGGCGGAGAGGTGGCGCTGTTGGCGGGCCGACCACGGCTCCGTGACCTTGGCCATGGCGTAAACCAACGGCTTGTGGTCGACGAACGCCGTGAAAGGTCGGCCCTCCAGGAGGTGGCGGAAATGGCGGACGGCCAGGTGTAGACCGAGGAGCTCCCGGTCAAACGTGCTGTATTTGAGCTCGTTCGGCCGGAGCTGCCGGCTGAAAAAAGCGAGTGGCTGCCAAACCCCGTTCACCCATTGCTCATGTACGGCGCCCACCGCGTAGTCGGAGGCATCCGTGGTGAGGGCGATGGGAGCGTTGAGCACCGGGTGAGCGAGCAGTGTTGCATCGGCGAGGGCCCGCTTTGAGCTTTGGAAGGCCGCATCCATTGCTGCGGACCAGGCGATGTCGTGCTTGGCCGGCTTGCCCCGGAGGGCTTCGTAGAGGGGCCGCATGAGTTGAGCAGCGCGGGGCACGAAGCGGTGATAAAAATTCACCATTCCCAGGAATTCCTGCAGGGCCTTTATGGTGCGGGGACGCGGGAACGTGGTGATGGCCTCGACCTTGGTTGGCAGCGGCACGGCCCCGTTCTTGGTGATGTGGTGGCCCAAAAAATCAACGGCCGTCGTGCCGAAATGGCATTTGGCCGGGTTGACGATGAGGCCGTGCTCGCTGAGGCGCCCGAACAGTGTTCGGAGGTGGAGGAGGTGCTCGGCCCGGGACGTGCTGGCGACGAGGATGTCGTCCAGGTAAACGAAAAGGAACGGCAGGTCACGCAGCATGCCGTCCATCAAGCGCTGGAACGCCTGAGCCGCGTTCTTGAGACCAAACGGCATCCGCAAGAATTCGAATAAGCCGAACGGCGTGATGACTGCCGTTTTAGGGACGTCGGCCGCCCTGACAGGTACCTGGTGATATCCCCGTATGAGATCAATTTTCGAAAAAATGACCCGTCCCGCCAGACGGGCGGAGAAGTCTTGGATATGCGGGATCGGGTACCTGTCGGGGGTGGTAGCGTCATTGAGACGGCGGTAGTCGCCACACGGGCGCCATCCACCCCCCGGCTTTGGCACGATGTGCAGTGGCGAGGCCCACGCGCTATCGGAGCGCCGCACGATGCCGAGGTGCTCCAACGCGTCGAATTCGGCCTTCGCCACGGCGAGCTTGGCTGGGTCGAGGCCGCGGAGCCCTGGCGTAGACCGGCGGGCCCGTGGTTGGTATGTGGTGCTCGATCCCATGCCGTACTGCGACGGCCGAAAACGTCGGCCGCGTGAGGGCCGGGACCTCCGTGAGCAGGCGAGCAAACTCGTTCGCCGCCGGGACGGCGCATGCCAGCTCGGCCGGCGCGGAGCTGCTCAATGTGCATACCAGGGAGCTGAAGGTTTCGGCGTTGATTAAACGACGCCGTTGGACGTCCACCAGCAGTCCGTGTGCGCAGAGGAAGTCGGCGCCTAGCAGAGCCATGGGCACGTTTGCGGTTACGAACGTCCAAGCAAAGCGTTGGCCGCCGAAGCAGAGGGTGACGTTGCGCGGGCCGAAGGTGCGGATGGTCGATCCGTTGGCCGCAACCAAGGAGGGGCCGCAAACCGCGGATTGCCTGTCCTGGTCATAGGCGGGTATGACGCTCAGTTGGGCGCCGGTGTCGCACAGGAAGCGCCGTCCGGACGCTTTATCCGTGATGAACAGTAAGTTGCCCGTGTGGCCGGCGCTCATGGCTGGTAATGAACGCCGGCCCGGCCGTTTCCCGGCCTGCCGAAGGTGCACGGGGGTCGGCATGTCCGGGCCTTCTGTCCGAACCTGGCATGATAGTAACACCACGCTTGGTCAGGTGGAGGCCCCGGTCGTCGTGCTGGAGGTGGTCGGCTCGGTGTAGCGGCCGTCAATTGCGTCGGCAGTTCGGTCGTCGACCGTGCCGGGTGCTCGGGCGCCATGGGTGTTGCGTCGGACGGCGGTGGGTCCCATGTCGCCGCTGCGATGCGCTGTCCTGCGGCGGAGATCTTGTCGGCTTCTCTGGCAAGGGCCCGGGGATCTGTGATCGTCGTGCTTGCCAGGGCGAGGCGTACCGGGTTAGGCAGCTGACGGAGGAACAGCTCCCGGAACAGGAATGCCGGAGAGTGCTCGCCGAGCAGTGAAAGCATGTAGTCCATTCGCTCGGAAGGGCGCGTGTCGCCGAGCTCGGGCAGGTCGAGCAGGCGCCGTGCGCGTTCCGCCGATGGGAGGGCGAAAGCGTCGAGGAGAAGCTTCTTAATCGCGCCGTATTTGTCAGCGGCTGGCGGGCTCTCGAGGAGGCTCAGGGCGCGGTGGCCGAACCGAGCGCTGCTACCACATGGTGGAAGCGGGTGTCGTCGGCCATGATGCCTCGCAGGGCGAACAGGGAATCCGCCTGTGCGAACCAAACCGCCGCGTGAGCCTCCCAGAAGGTAGGCAGTTTAAGGGCGACTGCCGTGTCCATGTCGGTAGGTCACCAATGAAGGAGCTGGGGCTCCCACGTCGATCGGAAGAATGGACGCGACAAAAAGCTGGAATTCATCCGAGTTGCTTTAATCAAACCAAACACTCAGGCACTCTGAAAAGCCCGTTTATCGGGCAGCAATATATATACAAATTATCCCGGAGCGTTTGCCCAGGAAAGGCGAGAGGGGGCGTGGCCCAGCGTCCTGGCTGCGGCCTGGCAAGTTGAGGGCGAGCCTGCCCGGGCGTCCTGGACGAGCCCGGCATGGTGATCGCTCCGCGTCCTTGATAGGTGCAAGGCGATTGTGAAAACCCAGCGGTAGCCGCTACACACGTCCCCCCAGAATCGACTTGCACCGGCAGGGTAAATTTGAGGGGGGTCCTGATGACCCGGCCGAAGCGACCCCTGGCGGGTCGTGGGAGGGGGTCCGGTGTGGTGGTGGGCGGTCGAGTGGGGGGCACCGTGGACGGGGGGGCGGCCTCGCCGCGGCGGAAGGGCCACCCGTGGTGGGTGGTCGACGTCCACGTGCGCCGGCTTGAGGCGGTCCACCGCAATCCGGTCCGACCTGCCGCCGATGTCGATGACGAACGACTTGTCGTCCCGTCGCAGCACCCGGAAGGGCCCGTCGTACGGCGGCCGGAGTGGCCCCCGATGTGCGTCGTGACGCACAAAAACATACTCCGCTTTGCGAAGTGCTGGGGGGACGTAGGACTGGGGGTCACCGTGGTGGGATGTTGGCACGGGGGCAAACCGTCGGGCGGCCTCCTGGAGGTCCGAGCGCTGGTGAGCTGCGGACCAGGGACTGGTAGCGTCGGGCACGAATTCGCCCGGGACGCGTAGCGCCTGGCCATAGACAAGCTCGGCGGTGGATGCCTGGAGGTCCTCCTTGGGGGCCGTGCGGAGGCCCAAAAGGACCCACGGCAGCCGGTCGGCCCAACCGCCGTCTTGAAGGCCGGCCATGAGCGCGGCCTTCATGGAGCGGTGGAATCGCTCGCACAACCCGTTTGCTTGGGGGTGGTAGGCCGTAGTACGGTGGAGCTTGACCCCCAGGTTGCGGGCGACCGCGCCCCACAGCTCGGAGGTGAACTGTGGTCCGCGGTCTGACGAGATGTCCGCCGGTGCGCCGAAGCGGGCGACCCAGGTGGCGATGAAAGCCTGCGCCACGTCGGCGGTGGTGGTGGAGATGAGGGGAACGGCCTCCGGCCACCTGGTGGTCCTGTCCACCATGGTGAGCAGGTGTGTGAACCCCCGTGACGGGGGGAGGGGGCCCAACAGATCCACGTTGACGTGGTCGAAACATCGTTCGGGCACGGTGAAAGGTGCCAGCGGGGCCTGGGTGTGTCGTCGGTGGACCTTGGCCCGTTGGCAGGCCGTGCAGGTGCTGGTCCAATCGCGGACGTCCCGACGAATGCCGTGCCAGACGAATCGCGCCGACACCAGCTTCTGGGAAGCTTTCCGGCCCGGGTGGGAAAGGCCGTGGAGGGAGGCGAAGATGCGGCGTTGCCAGGTGACGGGCACGATGGGGCGAGGCTGGCCTTGGGAGACGTCGCAGAGCAGGACAGTGTCCGCGAAGGGGATGTCGGCCAGGCGGAGGCCCGTGTCCGCCGCCCGGAGGGCTTGCACCGTGGTGTCGGTGGTTTGGTCCGCCGCCATAAGCGCAAAGTCCACGCCCAGGTGGACCGCGTTCGCGCTGGCCCGGGAAAGACAGTCGGCCACGGCGTTGTTTTTGCCGGCGACGTGCCGGATGTCCATGGTAAACTCCGACACGGCGGAGAGGTGGCGCTGTTGGCGGGCCGACCACGGCTCCGTGACCTTGGCCATGGCGTAAACCAACGGCTTGTGGTCGACGAACGCCGTGAAAGGTCGGCCCTCCAGGAGGTGGCGGAAATGGCGGACGGCCAGGTGTAGACCGAGGAGCTCCCGGTCAAACGTGCTGTATTTGAGCTCGTTCGGCCGGAGCTGCCGGCTGAAAAAAGCGAGTGGCTGCCAAACCCCGTTCACCCATTGCTCATGTACGGCGCCCACCGCGTAGTCGGAGGCATCCGTGGTGAGGGCGATGGGAGCGTTGAGCACCGGGTGAGCGAGCAGTGTTGCATCGGCGAGGGCCCGCTTTGAGCTTTGGAAGGCCGCATCCATTGCTGCGGACCAGGCGATGTCGTGCTTGGCCGGCTTGCCCCGGAGGGCTTCGTAGAGGGGCCGCATGAGTTGAGCAGCGCGGGGCACGAAGCGGTGATAAAAATTCACCATTCCCAGGAATTCCTGCAGGGCCTTTATGGTGCGGGGACGCGGGAACGTGGTGATGGCCTCGACCTTGGTTGGCAGCGGCACGGCCCCGTTCTTGGTGATGTGGTGGCCCAAAAAATCAACGGCCGTCGTGCCGAAATGGCATTTGGCCGGGTTGACGATGAGGCCGTGCTCGCTGAGGCGCCCGAACAGTGTTCGGAGGTGGAGGAGGTGCTCGGCCCGGGACGTGCTGGCGACGAGGATGTCGTCCAGGTAAACGAAAAGGAACGGCAGGTCACGCAGCATGCCGTCCATCAAGCGCTGGAACGCCTGAGCCGCGTTCTTGAGACCAAACGGCATCCGCAAGAATTCGAATAAGCCGAACGGCGTGATGACTGCCGTTTTAGGGACGTCGGCCGCCCTGACAGGTACCTGGTGATATCCCCGTATGAGATCAATTTTCGAAAAAATGACCCGTCCCGCCAGACGGGCGGAGAAGTCTTGGATATGCGGGATCGGGTACCTGTCGGGGGTGGTAGCGTCATTGAGACGGCGGTAGTCGCCACACGGGCGCCATCCACCCCCCGGCTTTGGCACGATGTGCAGTGGCGAGGCCCACGCGCTATCGGAGCGCCGCACGATGCCGAGGTGCTCCAACGCGTCGAATTCGGCCTTCGCCACGGCGAGCTTGGCTGGGTCGAGGCCGCGGAGCCCTGGCGTAGACCGGCGGGCCCGTGGTTGGTATGTGGTGCTCGATCCCATGCCGTACTGCGACGGCCGAAAACGTCGGCCGCGTGAGGGCCGGGACCTCCGTGAGCAGGCGAGCAAACTCGTTCGCCGCCGGGACGGCGCATGCCAGCTCGGCCGGCGCGGAGCTGCTCAATGTGCATACCAGGGAGCTGAAGGTTTCGGCGTTGATTAAACGACGCCGTTGGACGTCCACCAGCAGTCCGTGTGCGCAGAGGAAGTCGGCGCCTAGCAGAGCCATGGGCACGTTTGCGGTTACGAACGTCCAAGCAAAGCGTTGGCCGCCGAAGCAGAGGGTGACGTTGCGCGGGCCGAAGGTGCGGATGGTCGATCCGTTGGCCGCAACCAAGGAGGGGCCGCAAACCGCGGATTGCCTGTCCTGGTCATAGGCGGGTATGACGCTCAGTTGGGCGCCGGTGTCGCACAGGAAGCGCCGTCCGGACGCTTTATCCGTGATGAACAGTAAGTTGCCCGTGTGGCCGGCGCTCATGGCTGGTAATGAACGCCGGCCCGGCCGTTTCCCGGCCTGCCGAAGGTGCACGGGGGTCGGCATGTCCGGGCCTTCTGTCCGAACCTGGCATGATAGTAACACCACGCTTGGTCAGGTGGAGGCCCCGGTCGTCGTGCTGGAGGTGGTCGGCTCGGTGTAGCGGCCGTCAATTGCGTCGGCAGTTCGGTCGTCGACCGTGCCGGGTGCTCGGGCGCCATGGGTGTTGCGTCGGACGGCGGTGGGTCCCATGTCGCCGCTGCGATGCGCTGTCCTGCGGCGGAGATCTTGTCGGCTTCTCTGGCAAGGGCCCGGGGATCTGTGATCGTCGTGCTTGCCAGGGCGAGGCGTACCGGGTTAGGCAGCTGACGGAGGAACAGCTCCCGGAACAGGAATGCCGGAGAGTGCTCGCCGAGCAGTGAAAGCATGTAGTCCATTCGCTCGGAAGGGCGCGTGTCGCCGAGCTCGGGCAGGTCGAGCAGGCGCCGTGCGCGTTCCGCCGATGGGAGGGCGAAAGCGTCGAGGAGAAGCTTCTTAATCGCGCCGTATTTGTCAGCGGCTGGCGGGCTCTCGAGGAGGCTCAGGGCGCGGTGGCCGAACCGAGCGCTGCTACCACATGGTGGAAGCGGGTGTCGTCGGCCATGATGCCTCGCAGGGCGAACAGGGAATCCGCCTGTGCGAACCAAACCGCCGCGTGAGCCTCCCAGAAGGTAGGCAGTTTAAGGGCGACTGCCGTGTCCATGTCGGTAGGTCACCAATGAAGGAGCTGGGGCTCCCACGTCGATCGGAAGAATGGACGCGACAAAAAGCTGGAATTCATCCGAGTTGCTTTAATCAAACCAAACACTCAGGCACTCTGAAAAGCCCGTTTATCGGGCAGCAATATATATACAAATTATCCCGGAGCGTTTGCCCAGGAAAGGCGAGAGGGGGCGTGGCCCAGCGTCCTGGCTGCGGCCTGGCAAGTTGAGGGCGAGCCTGCCCGGGCGTCCTGGACGAGCCCGGCATGGTGATCGCTCCGCGTCCTTGATAGGTGCAAGACGATTGTGAAAACCCAGCGGTAGCCGCTACAGGGGTATCTATCTATCTATATCTATATCTCGGTCATCATTCAAGCTTTTGAGCTGCATTTCAACAATTCAAGCAGAACTGCTTGCTGATTGTGGCCGTCTCACCTCAAAAGCCACTTTTGAAGGATCAGAAAAAAAAAATTCGACAGCACATTCAAAAGAAGCACACAAAGCTGAGCTCAAGCTTGAGGTTAGCTTGCCTGCTGCAGCATGTTAGCTACAGCCATGTTGGATGAATTTATGAAACAAGGCTTTGATATCACATTTCAGTAATGAATTGTACTGAGTGTCCATCTGCTGTGGATATAGTGATATCAGGTGGTTGTATATGCCCAAATACTCTCACAGCAAGGATTATGCTTCATGGTTTGCCATTGCCTTCCCAGCAGCAGTTAGGGCAGCAATATATACTTTGTCCTTCATGCCGGTGATAACTCGTACAGTTTTTGCGAAGGACACCACGAGATCTAGCGTCTTGCCACATCTCGTCCACAGCTTTTTGAAATATCATGCTTTACTGTAACATCCTTTTTGGCCCCATCTATCAATGGTGAAAAATAACTTCATATATATATTTTATTTTTTTTAATTAACAAGGGTTAACAAGGAGAGATGCAGAAAATAGGGCAAAATGGAGAAGATTGTCATGGGGACCGCAAGGCTAACCCCCGCTCTAGCAGGGAAAATGGCCTTAAAATGCATGTTGTTGTGCTGTGTTGTATATATATATATTTTAATTCTCGTTTTCGGATCCAGATCACCAAAATCGAATCAATTAATCCTTGTCACACATCCAACCTGTTCACCAAGTTTCCTCCGAATCAGTAATAACTTTTTGAGATAACGTGAGCTACATACACTACTCACAATAAGTTAGGGATATTGGCAGGTTCTTCGGTGTGGTTGATTTTGTGTATTAATTATGTTGAAAAAAGTTGTTGGTCCTAATTCTATGGTTATTAATGAGTGTGAAAAAACACAGCATTCTTGATTTCAATACCCGAACCCTAATCCTGATAAAAAAAATAAACTCACTCCCACAATATCCATAACTTATTGTGAGTAGTGTATATATATTGTTTTAGCCCGATCACTCAATGGTGAAGAATCACTCAAACAGTTTTAAAATTCCAGTACCCTGCCCCCGGATCTTCACCAAAATATAATCAATTTGTCCTTGTCACACACACACAACCTGTCCAACCAAGTTTTGCCCAAATCCATCCACAACTTTTGGTCTACGCCAAGTGGGGCTGCCTTCTTTGCAACATGGGTCTGGCCTCTGCCACATGGGACTTGGCTTCCTCTTTAGAACATAAAAGAGGACCTTATTTAATTAATTATCTTTTACACCCTCTGAGCTTGGTACTTGGTAATGGGGAGCGGTTTGAGTATGACTGGTGAACCTCAAGTGTTATTGCAGAAGACCCTCAGCCAGAAGGTCTAAGGATCTACAGCGTCTTCAGGGACTAAGGGTTTTAATGAGGTCAATCGGTTCAACAAGGTCTTCGGATCCGAGGTGTCTTAGGGTTAAAAAGGGTCTTAAGTGTCTTAAAGGGTCTTAGGGTTGTGCAGGGTCGAAAGGGTAAGGGTCTTTGTGGTCTTGCAGGTCTCTGGGATCTTTGGGGTTCATTGGGTATTCAGGGTATTTGTGGTTTTAAGGGGTATTCGGGGTCTTTGGGCGATTAAGGATCATTGGGGTGTATGGTGTCTTGAATGAGTCTTTGGAGTCTTGAAGGCCATAGGGGTCTTAAGGCTCTTTGGGGTATTTAAGTGTCATAGGGTTCTTAGGATTCTAAAGCGTCTTCGGAGTCAAAGGGGCCGAAAGGGTGTAAACATTTAAAGGGTCTTAAAAAGGTCCAAGGGGTAGACAAGGTTTAAAAGTGGTCTAAACTCGAAAGGGGTCGAGAAGGTCCAAGGGGTCGAAAGGGTGTAAGGGCTCTAAAGGTCTACATTATGTATAAGTTATGTCCCAAAAGTACACAATTAAGAAGTAATGAAGATGTAGACATGGTCCAATAATAAGTAATTCATAGACACTGCACAACTTGCGTTCAAACAGTATGTAATTAATAGACATATGCACAGGGGTCGACCAAGACTTCGCCTCAACGAGGGTTTATCGTCCACCCATGTTTTTCAGTTATATGCACAGTATAAACATAGATATTATCTGAATCGGTTAAAAATTTGTAATGTATGTGACCTTCACCTATTGACCTATTGATCTCAAAAACAAGAGGCTTCTAGCTTGTCACTGCCTCTATCTACCAGGTAATGAAACTTTGTGAAGATCGGAGTAAAAATGTGACCTGTAGGTAATTGACATACAAGCAGACAAACAGACAGACCAAAGACCCCAAAGACCCGTCTACCTTCAGTGGCGGAGGTAATGATTGGTTGAATAAATGTTTGTGAAAAACAGTTAAAAATGCAAGTGTCATGGGTTGTGTACATTTAAGTACCTCCTTGGATGACACAGATGTCAGATTCAAACATTGTTTCCTGTATCATATACATTTTTTACCAACATGCGCATCCATCATTATTCTTATTTTTCCAAAATCCACAACTCACCACTGCTAAACAACTATGCAAATATTAGATAAGAAGACGTCCAAAGCAGGTGTACAATGATGAGGAATGGAAAATAAAAACATTTGTCAGCACACAGCCGTCCAGGAAAAACTTCCCAGCTTAGAGATGCAAGATTTAGAGATGAGACAGGAAAAGGGCAAAGAAAATTAAGCGGCAGCTGTGTGAATACATTCAAATTACTTAACGCAAACATTTATGCAAATTTCTGTTTATGATACAATTGTTGATGCATGGTATAAAAGTTTCCAATTTCACAAAACAAGTTTAAAGCAAGCATACTTGTTACGAATCGAGTATAAATGTTTTCATTCGCCGGTTATTCAAAAATTATATCGATTAATTCGGTGTCAAAAGTTTCCCAGTATCAAAAGATACTGGGATCAACAACTACCAGATCACAATGATGGGATTTGAAGTACATGTTCTACGTAGACAAACTGCCCCAACAATAATGAAAATCCAATTTTAATTGAATCCCAACTAAAATGGCAAGAGAAGAGGGTGGGAGGACTGACACAAAGCAACTCTGATTACAAGTGGTCACGCACGGGGATGCAACCAGTTTCTCCGACAGTGCTGGCAACCAAGTCGGTTGTTCTCGTGCCAATTTATCAGCAAATGTTATCGGTAAACGTTTTACACAACTTGCAGCCAAAATGATTTGTTCAACATTCGTTCATTCAAATATGCGAGTAATCACACGATTCTGGCTCGACCAACATGCTGAGCCTTCAATACATCAATGCGAGGTAGAAGACTGAGAAACAATTTAGAAACTGCAGATTTTCCTGAGTTTAAAGATTGGGATTATTCTATTTAATAACAAAACAACTCGATTTACAAATATCACAGGTTTCTACCACCAGTGGGAGAGTTACCTCTACCACTGAAGGCATTTGTCTGTTTATTCATCAGTGAGCAGAGCATCTCAAAAGTTATGGACAGATTTGGATGAAACTTGGTGGACAAATTGGGTGTGTGACAAGGAGCAATTGATTCAATATTGGTGAAGCTCTGGATTTGGATCCAGATACGAGAATTTTTTTAATTTCACAAGTGCTTCTTCGCCATTGAGAAATTGGACAAAAAACCATATCAAGCACAATATCTCAAAAAGTTGTGGATGGATTATGACAAAAACTTGGTGGATGAGTTGGGTAGCTGACAATAACAGGCTGATGAAATTTTGGTGTGTGACAAGGACGAATGGTCAGGAAGCAGATCCAACCTATTAGTGGGATACAAAACGTAAAGTGGTCAGCCTGGTGGAAGTTTGCACTTCACCGAGTGCTGTTCTAGTTACTTTTAGAATCTCTCGCTGGTACTTTTCTTGCAGCCAACAATTAATTGGAATTACTTGCAGTTCTTTCGACTGGATACTTTCATATCAGGCAAGCAAGGTCAACGAACAATAACGACGATTAGAACACCACTTCAGTAAGAATAGTATTTTCAACCAAACCAGGTTTCCAATCCAAGCAACCGATCCAACTTTAGGATGGAATAGGAAGACCATTTAAGAGTCCCGTCTGCAAGTATTCGTTGGTGGATGTTAAAGATCCGCCGGTGTCCTTCGTGAAGAGTAGGCAAACTATCACCGGCACCATGAATAAATTAGAAATTTCTGCCTCAACCTGAGTCGATGATCGTCAGGCCTGGCCATGCCAGTTTGTGAAAGACTAGGGAAAGCTTCGCCTGGCGAACACCACAAGAATGTGGGAATAATCGTGGCCGTTAAATAACAAGAAGAGCAAGACCATTTTAATCAAGCAGTTTAAAGTTGAAGGTTAATCCCTGTTTCCAGTAATTATAACAAGTTCTCTCGAAGCCTTTACTTTTCCAAGTACAAGAGAATTGATGCTGAAGCAACCACCAGACTTCCAGACTCTCACAAATCGGCCAATAAAAAGGGAAAGCTATGCTCGGGTGCATGCAAAAATACATTTCCTCGAAATAGAAAAAAAAGTGTCACGTGCACGTGAGACGACCAATTTCCAACATGTTAAAATTAAGGTGAAATAAAAGGAAGGAACACTTGAGTTTTTCTGCAACAAGTAAAGAAGTAGTAAAAAAAACCAGGATAGAAAAAAAAAAAAAAAAAGATTAAAGAGCCAAATAAAATAAATAATAATTTGCTACAATCCAAATATCAATTTTGCCACAGACTGAACTGGATATCTTTCTTTTTTTAAAACAAGCAAACAAACTTGGTTGGGAATCAAAGTTATTTTCCTTGACAATTTCAATGCAGCCGCACGGGGCTGGAGATTAAAAGTGAATTCTCTCCTGTACTCATGAGTGGCATCACGTTCAAATTAGAAAGAAAAACAACCCATCTCCTGCAATGCTCGTCGTACATTCAATGAAGTAATGCTTCCGACACGTGCTCTCTTTCATGTCTCGTGTAAAAAACAAACGAGCCTTTGAACACAATCTTTAAATTTCCTACACGGAGATTAAGCAATTGAAAAGGAACAAAATGACAACACGGAAAAGTGAAATACTTCAAAAAGTCTTTTGTACACAAGCACCGAGGATCACAGCGGAGCAAGTGAATTTTGTTTTAACTAACGAGTGCTTTTTTTTTTTTTTTAGAGGTTCCAGACAAGCAGAAACAGCAGGATTCCAAAGGCAAGTGTGTGCTTCCGGGTATCTCCATACCTTGGATGTTCTGAACCCTTACAAGGTTTCTTTCCGGGGGAAAAAGCTCTCATGTCAGGCCCATGTTCAGACTTGCGTTTCATCTGCTCAAACCACATTAGGTTGATCGGGCAGCGTGGTGGTCGCCATCGACACCAAGATGATGCAGAGGCGGCGAGAATTAAAAGAAGGGTGGGAAGGGAAGGGAAACATGGGAGAAAAAGACAACACAGGAAGTGGTTAGATTTGCGTTTCAAGGAGGGTTTTGGACAGGCCACAAGTGCATTAAATGACATATCTGACCACACTATTACCCTAGGAACATACAGGCTGCTTCATGGGTGTGCAGTTTGGACTGGCATTGGTTTTGAAGATCACAAAGCAAGAAATTCTAGCCAACAGGCATCAGGCAGCATTACACTGATAAATAGGTCTCGAGTGGCTTGGGGATGAAACCAGAAGAGATGGGACTGATGGAGGAGAAACGCAAATCAAAATGCAGGACTGCAGGACAGATGACAATGCGAAAAAGAGTTGGAGAAGTATCGTGGGTTACAGAGAAGAATTCATGAAGCGGGTACTCTGAGAAGCATGCGTGGTCGCTTCAAGGCCTGCGAGGTACACCAAGCCAATGGACCGCAAAGCAGACAAATGATGGATTATGGGAGAAAGCGAGACAGCAATAAACAGGTTGAGTTGGGCGGGGGGTGGGGGGGGGCAGTCAGTCCATTGCATCATTTAGTTGGTTACATTGCTCAAGGTGTAAGGACTTTTAGTTTAAGGATTTAACCAATCAATGTAACACTGGATAGCTCATCTTTTTTGATATTACAAGTCATGGGCAAGCTGAGCAAATATTCTTTCCAACTTAGTGAGACAGAAGGAAACTTGCAGAATTTATTCAAGGTGCAAGCTGCCATTGAATCCCAAAAGACAAATATATATATCACTGATGGAAGTCTTTCCTTGCTTGACAGAGCATTGGTGACAAATTACCTGCATCGTGAACTCTGATAAATTGGTACTTCGATCAAAGAAAGGGTTAGGGTTAGGGTTAGCTAAAGGTTAACTTAACTTGGCTAAAGATGGTGGAAGAAGAAATGCGGGCAAGGGGGTTAACAAGGAGAGATGCAGAAAATAGGGCAAAATGGAGAAAATTGTCATGGGGACCGCAAGGCTAACCCCCGCTCTAGCAGGGAACATGGCCTTAAAATGCATGTTGTTGTTGTTGTTGTTGTTGATCAAAGAAACGCATGTGCATCAACATCTTAACCTCATCAAAGAAAGGACATTCACAAACTGAAGGGGGTATTGCCACATTTACCTCGTATTTCACTGGCGTGTTCAAAATCATATTTGGGAGGCAGTGCACACTTAAAAGGAAAAGCAAAAAGCATCATTCAGGAAAATTAGAGATAAATGGAAATCCAAAGATGTGGTTTGTCTGCAAGGCTGGTAAGACCAAAGAATGAATAGAAAATGGAGAGATGGCTGAATAAATGTCCATGTACAGTCATGGAAAAAATATTGGCACCCTTGCACTTTTTTCAAACAACTCACAATTTTCTCTAAAAAGAAGTTGAAATTGACAAAAGTATTTGGTCTCCACAATTCTTTATTTCACTGTTAATAATACAGAACCTTTGTTTTTGATTCAGAACTTCATATATCCTTTTAAATCAGAAAATTAAAAAAAATGGCATTGACAAAATTATTGACATCCTCGACTTAATATTTGGCAGAACAACTTTTGGACAAATAACTGCAGTCAAGCACTTCCTATAGCCATGAATGAACTTCCTACACCTCTCTACTGGTAGTGTGTCCCACTCTTCTTGTGCAAACTGCTCCAGTTCTCCCAGATTTTAAGGGTGCCTTCTCCCAACTGCTGTTTTCAGATCTACCCACAGGTGTTCAATGGGATTTAGATCTGGACTCATTGCTGGACACTTCAGAACAGTCCAGCGTTTTGTCTTAAACCATTCCTGGGTGCTTTTTGAAATGTGTTTGGGGTCATTGTCCTGCTGCAATACCCATGACCTTCGACGGAGAGCCAGCTTTCTGACACTGGGTTGAAAATTGCGCTCCAAAATGGCTTGGTAATCTCCTGATTTCATGATGCCATGCACACATTCAAGGCACCCAGTGCTAGATGCAGCACAGCAACCCCAAAACATCACTGAACCTCCTCCATGTTTGACTGTAGGGAAGGTGTTCTTTTCTTTGAAGGTTTCATTTTGTTTTCTGTAAACATAGAGATGATGTGCTTTACCTTAAAAGCTCTAATTTGGTCTCATCTGACCACAGGACATTATCCCAGAAGGATTTTGGCTTGTTCAGGTGTGTTTTGGCAAACTCCAGTTGGGTTTTATTCTGTATGTATATCCATCTGTCTGTCTGTCTGTCTGTCTCTCTCGGCAGTGGGGTCCTCCTGGGTCTCCTACCAAAGAACCCCCTTTCATTGAGTTGGCGATGGATGGTGCGAGTTGAAACTGTCGTACTTTGTGTCTGAAGGTCTGTGTGTCTTTGAAACCAAAGCGTTCAGAATCATTGGAATCTCCCGCGATGAAGCTAACTCCAAGGGCCTTTCACCCACTCACCGCAGGCAGGTTGGTGGTCTTTCCGTCTTCTACCGACTCCTCTCTGGCCTTGCCCCCCCCCCCCCCCAGCTCTCTCTGGGCTCTGTCCCCCAAATATTCCTACAGGTCGCACAAGATCTGCCTGCAACCATCTTATGGTCAAACTGCCAAAATCAAGACTCTCCGCTCACCTTCACTCCTTCACTCCTTCATTCCTCTTTTCTCCAACCTCTGGAACAAACTCCCTCACTCTCTTCAATCCCACTCCACCCTCCAGGTCTTTAAAATAGCTGTTCACCACCATCTCTTATCTTCCCCCATCCAAAACCTTGATCTTTTCTACCCCCGCTAATTTCACCCCAAATCCACTTTTTTCAAATACCAACTTCTGTACTGGAAGTCCTTGGTGTCCTTGTGTTTTATACTTTTCCCACCCCCCCCCCCCCTTCCCATGCCTCCTCCTCCCAAGCCCTCCCTGTCCCACACATCTCCCTGCTCTCAAATGTTGTGTTTGTGTGCTTCCCCTTCTCTCCCCATCTTGTCTTCCGCTCCCTCTTTTTGTATATTTTGTTTGTCTGGTTGATTTGTTTGTGAAATAAATGTTAGCTCTTTCACGAGCCTCGATTCAGTATACAAAAAAATAAAATAAAATAAAAAGGTCAGCTTGAATCTGTTTGGCAGTTGATTGAGGGGCTTAGTCCACCATTCGACCAATCCTTCGCTGCAATCTTCGATCAAGTTTTCTCTTGCGGCCACATCCAGGGAGGTTGGCTGCAGTGCCATGGGCCTTAAACTTCCTGATAACATTGCATACGGTGGACACAGGAACATCAAGGTCTCGGAAGATGGACTTGAAGCCTTGAGATTGTCCATGCTTGGCTACAATCTTGTGTCTGACCTTCCTCAGACAATTCTCTGGTTTTCTTTCTTTTCTCCATGCTCATTGTGGTGTCACATAGTGACACAAAACAGCAGAATGCCTCTTTTCCCCTATTCAAACTGGTTGAATGAGTGATTTTTATATTGCAGACACCTGCAACTCACCATAGGTGAGTTCAATTCCAAAGTAAAGGAGAATCAGCTGCTTGAAATCGAATTATTTCTAACAACCTCTAAAAGGTGCCAATAACATTGTCTGTGCCATTTTTGGATTTCTGTATGGAATAAGCTAAGATTTAGTAATTCTTTCAGCTTTTTTTTGTTTTGTTGAACTTATTTTTCGAGAAAATTGTGAGTTATTTGAAAACAGTGCAAGGGTGCCAATATTTTTGGCCATGACAGTAGGTTCATCAAGCAGCCCAAAGACCACTATTATGGCAACTGAGCTTTAAAACCTGATGGGACTGCAGGAGCAAGTCTGATCCTATCCGTTGAACCCGTCTGGCAACACTTTCGTTGACAAAGGTGGCGAGTGTGATCCTGACCCACCCTCCTCCACCACCCCTGGAAGTAGGTGGGATCAGGTCCATGGAAGCGGTCGCGTGTGCTCCCGGGGTCCACGAAAAGGCCCCGGGGCTATGGGCTGTTTACAATAACACAATCCCATTTGCCTCCATTTCCTTGAGTGAGGTGGACTGGGGTTGAACAAAGACAAACCATGTGAAACTTCAGGTCGAATCATTTCCACGCCAAAATGTACGAGAGTTCAATAGGATATTTGGAATGATAACTGGAGTGACATAAATCAATGTTGAAGAAAAAAAACAATGTAAATATAAACATGCCATTTTCAAAATCTTGTAAAGCTTTGACACTCGACACTTAAAAGCTTTGATTCATTAAAAGTGAATCACAAGTGAATCACACACACACAAGAAATCGAAGTTAAGTGATTGTTCCCATTTGTATTTTCGTTAAAACTGTATATATTTATGGTGTTGTACGTATATTGTGTCCCGACGAAGATTTTTCGGTGCAAATCTTTCATACCTGTATTGAAAATCGTGTTAATTCGTGTCGTGTCTTGAGGCCTTGTACAGTGTACACTGTACAACCTTGAGGCTTTGTTTTTCTCTCAGCGGTCCGTCGTTTGTGATCCAATAACTTTCGTTCTCTGTATTCCCAGTCTTTTCACCTATAGCCTACTTCCTAGTGTAAATCTCAACTCAAAAAAAAAAAAAAAAAAAATTTCCTTCTCTGTTCTCATTCGTTTATTCATTCTCATTCGTTTATTCATTCTTATTCGTTCGTTCGTTCTTCGACCACGTGTTTCTCCCCCATTTCCACAGATAGTTTTCACTGTTATTAACCTTCAATGTTTACACTTTCCCCTATGTTGATATGTTGAAGGCAGCAGGAAGTTGGGGTGTGAAGAGAATGACAGAGATCTGTAATCTGGTGGTGAAAGAAGGCCGCATTCCAGTGAATTGGGAACTGAGTACCCTCGTCCCTCTATACAAGGGGAAAGGTGACCCTCTGGAGTGTGGCTCGTACCGAGCGATAAAGTTATTGGAGCATGGAATGAAGGTATTGGAAAGGGTGTTGGAGGGAAGGATAAGGAAGAAAGTGAAGATCGACGAAATGCAGTTTGGATTTATGCCAGGAAGAGGAACGACAGACGTGCTTTTCATTGTGAGGCAGTTGCAGGAGAAGTACATGGAGAAGAGGAAGAAGTTGTTTCTTGGGTTTGTTGATCTGGAGAAAGCATTCGATCGGGTTCCACGCAAAGTATTGATATGGGCATTGAGGAAGTTAGGAGTGGAGGAATGGTTGATCAGAGTAGTGATGGCAATGTACAAAAGAGCGCGCACAGCTGTAAGGACGAAGGACGGGAACAGTGGTGAGTTTGAGGTGAAGGTGGGAGTGCATCAGGGGTCGGTACTAAGTCCACTACTATTTGTAGCTGTGATGGAGGTGCTGGCTCAGAACGTAAAGGAGGGTTTACCGTGGGAGTTGTTGTATGCAGATGATCTGGTGTTGATTGCAGAAAGTATGGATGGACTGAAGGAAAAGATGAACACGTGGAAGGAATGTATGGAGACAAAAGGTCTGAAGGTGAATATCGGAAAGACGAAGGTGATGGCAAGTGGTAAAGCATGTGGTGAGGTGGAAAGAACTGGGAAGTGGCCCTGTGCTGTGTGTAGGAAGGGTGTCGGAGTGAACTCCATTCAATGTACAATGTGCGCTGAGTGGGTTCATCAAAAATGTAGTGGTCTGAGAGGGTCATTAACCAGTGTGGCAGCTACATTCAAATGGAAGGTGTGCACAGAGGGAGCTGCAGATGGAGGAAATGTTGAGTTGGATCTTGGAGACGGCGTGAAGCTGGAAGGTGTGAAAACATTTTGCTACCTCGGAGACATGCTGAATGGAGAAGGTGGATCAGACTCGGCAACGGTTGCTCGAGTGAGATGTGCATGGCAGAAGTTTCGGGAATTGAGTGGCGTGCTGATGAAGAGGGGAGTGTCGTTGAAGCTGAAGGGAAAGGTGTATGCTGCATGTGTGAGAAGTGTTGTGATTTATGGGAGCGAGACATGGGTAATGAACGTAGAGCAGCAACGAAGGTTGGAAAGGGTGGAAATGCGAATGGTTCGACGGATGTGCGGAGTATCGTTGAGAGAGAGGAAGACAAATGATGAATTGCGAAAGATGATGGGAATAGAGCCTGTGATTGATGCTGTGAAGAGGAACAGGTTGAGATGGTTTGGTCATGTGTTGAGGAAGGATGAAAGTGACTGGTTGAGAAGAGTGATGGAAATGAATGTAGAAGGAAGTAGAAGACGGGGAAGACCGAGAAAGACTTGGCTAAAGATGGTGGAAGAAGAAATGCGGGCAAGGGGGTTAACAAGGAGAGATGCAGAAAATAGGGCAAAATGGAGAAGATTGTCATGGGGACCGCAAGGCTAACCCCCGCTCTAGCAGGGAAAATGGCCTTTAAAATGCATGTTGTGTTGTTGTTGTTTACACTTTCCCCTCAAGTTATGTATTCCGTCATATTTTATAACACCTTTTTCTTCTTCTTCTTTAAAAGGCTGCTTTCGACTTGCTCACCAAATCAATTCATCCCAAAAAAAATATCCATCTCCTATAGTCAGGTTGGAGATTGGCGTCAGGAAGGGCATCCGGCCATAAAAAACATTGCCTCAAACAGGGAACCATGATTGTCATGGGGCCCGCAAGGCTAACCCCCGCCCTAGCAGGAAAAATGGCCTTAAAACGATCATTCATATATAGTGCCTTTTTTCTACATTCCCTAAACTCTCCTGCACTCCATCCTCCATCCAGCATCCTTAAACGTATTTTTAACTCGAAGGTCACAAGAAACTCATTTTGCAATAAATGTTCGTTTCCCATAAATCGTACACTTTCTAAAATCCAATCTCACCCCTCCCCTCCAAATCTTCCCCATAACCCCTCCCCTCCAAATCTTCCCCATCACCCCTCCCCTCCAAATCTTCCCCATCACCCATCCCTTTCAAATCTCCCCCCTTGCCCCCTCCCTCCTAAACTACCCCCTCACCCCTCCCCACCAAGACGCCCCCTCGCCCCTCCCCTCCTAGACTCCTGCCTCACCCCTCCCCTCCAAATCTCCCCCATATCCCATCCCTTTCAAATCCCTCCCCTTGTCCCTTCCCTCACAAACTCCCCCCTCACCCCTCCCCTTCAAATCTCCCCACCCTCATTGCTTCTCAAGTTCCCCCCTCTCACTCCCCCTCCTCAAAGCGTCCTCCCCGCTTCTTCCCCCTTCCAACTCTCACCTCCATCTCCCCCAAACTTCTGCCTCGCTCTTCCCCCTCCTCAAATAACACCTAATTGTGCCTCAACCAATCACCATCAAACCTTTTGTCCGCCCCATCCTTCCCTTTCTCCGAGCTATTCTGCAATCTCTGACACACCTTCAACAGCTCTCCCTACCTCTTCCACCTCTTCCACATCTTACCCTACCCTCCTCCCCCCTGTTCTGTATCTGATGCTCCCCCTTCCTCTTCATTAACGGTATGGACCTCAAACATCCGGGGCCTTCGTTCAAACTTAACTGATCTCTCCATACAGGTTGCTTCTGTCAAACCAGACGTGATCTGCTTAACAGAAACTTTCCTCCTTTATGATGTCACTGATTCCTTAGTATCTCTCCCGGGCTACTCCCTCCTCCGGTATGATAGACCTGAGCCTCATCCTGGAGGCGGGGTTGCTATCTTTATCAAAAACTCTCTTCCTCACTCGCCCTGCACTGCACTCTCTCCACCTCACCCCCAGGAATACCTCTGGCTACGGCTTCCCCTTCGCTCCCACCTCTTGTTCATATGTGTGTTGTACCGTCCACCAAACAGTGATGACTCCATCTACATCTCGCTGTCTGATAATATGGACCAACTTCTATCTACTCATACCAACTCTCTCTTCCTCATATGTGGTGATTTCAACTGTCATCATGCCAGTTGGCTGGGTGTGGGTACCTCTCTCACCAGCCATGGATCCTCAGCAAAGGACTTCTGCGACTCACTGGGACTGACACAATCTGTCAATTTCCCGACCCGGATCTCAGTCAATGGAACATCTTCTCTTCTGGACTTGGTTATGACTAACTTCCCTGAAAATGTCTGCTGCTCTTCTTCTGCTCCAATCGGATCATCTGATCATGTCCTTGTTAAAGTGGACATCTCTCTGACCATCCTCAGGGAGCCTGCTCAGCGTCGACGAGTCTGGCATTTCACTCAGGCCAACTGGCACGGTCTTCAAGCAGCCATCAATCATCTGGACTGGTCTCCCATCTCTACCACCTCTGACATCAACTCATCCTGGGAATTCTTCCAAAGTAAATTGCTCTCTCTCATGCACAGATTTATCCCATCTCGTCTTCAGTTGTCATACCCTTCCTCCCGTCCATGGTACACGGAATCTTGTGGTGAGGCTGTTGCCCAGAAACAACTTGCCTTCGTCTCCTGGAAAGCAAATCCAACGGAAGGAAATCTCATTGCCTTTCACAAAGCCCGAAAGAAGTGTGTGTCCACCCTCAGGAGAGCCAGGAAACAATATCTCTCCGTTCTCAAGACCGAACTCTCTTATCTGTCTCCCTCTTCGAAATCCTGGTGGCGTCTGGTCAAATCCGTTTCTGGTGTTTGTTCCCCCTCCATCCCCTCCCTTACCTCAAACGGCTACACAGCTGACTCCGCACGTGAAAAAGCTGAATGCCTCAGCTCTGTGTTTGCCTCTAAATCTTGTGTCCCAAACCCATCCCTCTCTGTACCCACCATACCCAGTCGTACCCTGCTGCTCCTGGACTCCATGTCCTTTCCTCCTCACAAGGTGGAAAAGTTTCTGTCAACCCTCGACTCTGATTCTGCAACTGGACCCGACGGCATCAGCCCACGGGTCCTAAAATCCTGCTCTGCTGCTCTATCTCACCCTCTCTCTGTTCTCTTCACCCTCTCTTTTGCTCAAGGTCAACTGCCATCTGCTTGGAAATCAGCCAACATCACCGCTTTGCACAAAAAAGGTGCAAAAACAGATCCTAGCAACTACAGACCAATCAGCCTTCTCCCAATTATCAGCAAAGTCATGGAATCCATCATTGCTTCGGATATGAAATCTTTCCTCTTCTCCAATGGCTTGATCTCTGATCATCAATTTGGTTTCAGACCAGGTCACTCTACTCTGGACATGCTGCTTCTGCTGTCTCAACAATGGATGGAGGTCCTCGATGCCAAACAGGAAATTAGAGCTGTCTCCCTCGACATATCACGTGCCTTCGACACGGTCTGGCACCCCGCTCTGCTCACCAAACTCTCCTCCTTTGGTATCCATGGAAATCTCCACGCATGGCTGGCGGACTTCCTCTCTAATCGTCGTCAACGTGTGGCCCTGAATGGGTTTCTCTCATCTCCTCTTCCTGTTCAGGCTGGAGTTCCCCAAGGCAGTGTTCTGGGCCCCGTGCTTTTTCTGGTCTTCATCAATGATCTCTCTGACTCTCTTGAAAATCCTCTCTATCTCTTTGCTGATGACTCCACTCTCTGCCGCTCCATTCCTCTTCCCTCAGATCGGCAGTCTGCAGCCTCCTCACTCTCTGAAGACTTGGACAAAATCACAGACTGGTCAAACAAGTGGAACATGTCTTTCAATCCTGACAAATCTCACACTCTTACTATGTCTCTCCGAAAAGATCGACTGGACAACCCTCCCATCTACTTTCTCAACAATCCTCTCCAAGAAGTTCTGTCGCTCAAGCTTTTGGGTCTCACTATCTGCCATGATCTTTCTTGGGAAAACCACATTTCCAAGCTGGCCTCCAAAGCCAGTCGCCGACTGGGCATCCTCCATCGTGCGAAGTCCTTCCTCGGCACACCTGAGCTCCTCACCACATACAAGGCTTTCATCCGCAGCTCAATGGAATACTGTTCTCCCCTATGGGCCGGTGCTCCTGCCTCACACCTAGCTTGGCTTCACGCTGTTGAAACCAAAGCTTTCAGAATTATTGGAATCTCCCGCGATGAAGCTATCTCTGAGGGCCTTTCACTCACTCACCGCAGGCAGGTAGGTGTTCTTTCTGTCTTCTACCGACTCCTCTCCAGCCTTGCACCCCCAGCTCTCTCTGTGCTCTGTCCCCCAAATATTCCTCCAGGTCGCACAAGATCTGCCAGTAACCCTCTGATGGTTAAACTGCCGAAATCTCGGCTCTCTGCTCACCTTCACTCTTTCATTCCTCTTTTCTCCCGCCTCTGGAACAAACTCCCTCACTCCCTTCAATCCCACTCCTCCCTCCAGGTCTTTAAAACAGCTGTTCACCACCATCTCTTATCTTCCCCCATCCAAAACCTTGATCTTTTCTACCCCCGCTAATTCACCCCAGATCCACCTTGTTTGAAATTCCAACTTCTTTCCTGGAAGTCCTGGCAGTGTCCATATGTTTTATACCTCTCCCACCGCCCCCTTCCCATGCCCCCCCCCCCCCCAAAGCCCTCGCCCCCTCTCAGATCTCTCGATGTCTCGATGTCTCCATGTCTCTCGGTCCCTGCTCTCAAATGTTGTGTTTGTGTCCTTCACCCTCTCTCCCCATCTTGTCTACCGCTCCCGATGTTATATGTGTCGGTTTGTCTTTCTGTGTGATTAATGTTCGCTCTTTCACGAGCCTCGATCTTGTATACAAAAAAACAAAAAAAAAAAAGTGAAGATTTTGTCAGTGCTCCAAAACAAAGCAATAAGAACAACAATGCCAGATTGTAAAATCCTCTGTTTTCACCCATAATAAATCAAGACACAATCCATCAGAAATTCTTTGCTTTCCAAAAATCAAAAGCTGCTGTAAACTGGTATTTTAAAGTTCTTACTCATAAACTCCACAAATGAGGAGAGTAAAAATTGCCAAGGTGACAATTACTTATTAACTGCACATGAGTCTGTGCCACCTGGAACAGTATTACTGATGGCTGCTGCACTATGCTTCTGGGAAATGTGCGTGAGTAGCCAATCTTTACCTTTTAATGGCATGTGTACACAATTAAATCACCATTTTAGTCTGCACTACTGAAGCCAAAAGTCAATACACTCTCCCACACTCCTTGTGCAATGCAATCGCTACTCAAAGCCTCGGTAGTTACACTATATCAACTTGAACAGCACTCGGTCGAGCGCATACCTCTGCCAGGCTGAACAGTTTATGTTTGATATCCCACTGATGGGCCGGATCAGCATCCGGACCTGAACCAAAATCGAATAGCTTGTTCCTGTCACCTCCCCAACTCATCCACCAAGTTTTGTCCAAATCCGTCAACCTTTTAAATATTGTGCTATATATCGTTTTTACACCCCATCTCTCAATGTTGAAGAATAATTTTTAAAAATTCTTGTATCCGGATCCAGATTCAAATCTTCATCAAAATCTAATCAATTCTTCCTTGTCACACACCCAACCGGTCCACCAAGTTTTGTCCAAATACATCCATAATGCTCTGAGATACCATGCTATATATAATTTTTGGCCTAATCTCTCACTGGTGAAGAATCTCGGAAAAATTATAGTAGCCGGATCCGGATCTTCACCAAAATGTAATAATTTCATCCTTGTCACATATACCCAACCTATCCACCAAATTTCGTCCGAATCCACCCATAACCTTTTGAGAAATCCTGCTCACAGACACACACAAACAAACAGGGGTGAAAACAAAATCTCCATCCTCATGTGGTAGCAGAGGCAACAAGAGTTGAGTGAACCTTCTGAACCAAAATGGATGAAGTTGTGACCTCAGAAGATTCAAACGGTGATCTCACATGCTGCACAACCAATCAGGTCGCATCTACATTTAGACTAAAAGGAAAGCAAACCAATAATGCAAAAATTGGGAAGAGTTGTGAAAAATGGAGGGAAAACGCAAAATACAACAGACTATCTCTTTCTCAACATTTGTTTAATTGATGGCTGAACAACGGATGAACAAGTGCTCAACAAAACCCAATCAATGAATCTCTCCAACAACCAAAACTTAACAATAATTAATCAACCAATGGAAGTTTTTTAACATAAACATTTAACTTATCCTTTTTCTTGGAACAACTAGAATTCATTATTAAAGTTGATAACAGGTGGCAACCATGCCAAGAAACATGAATGTAGCATGGTGCATATCTTGTTTAGAAACCATCTTTGTTGACAAATGCCTTGTGCCTGGATCACCTGTTTGGAAAGTTTTCCTTTAAAGTGCTTTTGACTGGAGATGTTGACTATTCAATAAGTTATCACTTGGTCAAACTGAATAAAAAAGATGAGCGTCTAATGGCAGACACCGTGATGAAGCAATGTGGCAGAAAACAGCACTTATTGCGTCGGGTTCTCTGCACTGTAAATTACCCGTACGTTGGAAAATAAGGAGATGCATTCACTCACACAATGCAGTTTCCTTTGTTTTGGACATTCCTCGCATTTTTCAATCTTGTTATGTCATACTTGAAAATTGTTGAGGATGGATAATCAAATTCGCCAGAGCCTAGACAGACTATAAAAAAAGCTTTTGATTGTGTCCCACATTCATGGATTATAGAATGTATGCAATCGCACAAGATCAACCCCCAAATAATCAAACTGATTGAGAAAGAAATGGAGCTTTGGAATAACATGTTTTGCCTGGCTTTGGACCCACTGCGCAACTTCATCAATGAGCAAGGACACAGATACATCCTTACATCTATTATAAGTGAAGAAGGACCAAAGATACAAGGTGACACGATGACTGAATGCTTTGTACCAAACGACAAAAAATTGGAAATGAGTGAAACAGTACTCCAACAAACATTCAAATGGAATTCGGCCTGACAAGTGTGTCAAGTGCACATTAGTACAAGGTAAACCAAATAAAATGGACAATGTAAAATCGACAGAAATACACCAATACAGGAACTAGACAACGGAGCATCACACAAATACCTTGGAGTAGAAGAGGCTACCAAATATGTCACAAACAAATGTGCAAAACAATTACCAAAGACTACATGCATAGAATGAGTGGAGGAGTGTGAGGGGATATGAGGCTGATGTGCGAGGGGATATAACAATAGAACGAGGCTGATGCTGAAAACTTAACTCTCGACAAGCAACAAAATCAAAGCCATAAACCAACTCCCTCTACCAGTGTTCCGATATAATTTCAGAATAATAAACTGGCCACAAGCGGAAATCAATAAGCTAGATATCAAAACAAGGAAACCCCTCACCATCAACAAAATGTTCTTCAAAAATCAGTGCATCCCGAGAATGTACCTGCCGAGATGAGGAGGAAGCAGCCTGATGGAACTCAACCAGGTGCACAGAATGACAACTGTCGGACTTGCTAAATAAGTGAAAAGTTCAACAGTCTATCGGATCCAATTTGTATGCAAACACAAAGACAGCAAGTCAAAAAAGGTATCCCTAACACATCTAGCAAAAACCTTCCAAACATAGGTACAAATGGAAGATGTCACACATCATGACACAAAAACAGCAATTAATACAACTCCATCAATTGCAAAAAAGACAAAAGAAAATATATGGAGAAAATCAACAAATATACACCGACAACTGGGAGAAAGACAAAAGAGCAGGAAGATTAAAAAAAAAAAAAAAAGGACAGATTCAGGAAAGACAAAGGATCACAGGAATGGCCATCTCAACTTGGACAGAGAACAAATCATTATTAATGCCCAAGATCAAGGACATTACACCAATGGCTTTAAGAAAATGGCAGGGCTGAGTCAATCGGACAGGTGCATCATATCTTCTACAAGGTAGAAACAGAAAGCATGAGTCACCTCCTATCAGGATGAAAAAAATATAAAAAACTCATGTCAGAACAGTTGCACACACAAAGGCACAACAAAATATGCAGAGTAATTCACTGGCACATCTGCAGAAATTCACTGGCACATCAATATCCCAGTTCCAGAAAACTCATGCAAACAAAAACCAAAAGCAATCATTGAAAACAAAGAAAAATTATCATGAGACCTGACCCCAATGAGCGTGAACACAAAAAACAAAGCATTGCAACCGGATATAGTGCTGAGGTACAAAAAATAAAAAACGGTATTGCTAATTGAGGCATCAGTTCCGAGCAATTTTGGCCGAAGCAACACAGAAATCAAGAAAATTACCAAATATCAAGATCTCAAAAATAAAGTCAAACTATCCTGGAAGCTGAAGAGTGCCAAAATTGCACCATGATAAATGGAGTAATGGGAATGATAAAGAAGAACCTTACGGAGATCCGACAAACCATCTCTGGGAACATTACCACAAACTAAGGCTGTCCGGGGTTGGACGTTGGAACAGTTGGCCGCTGGCCGCAGCTCAGTGACGATCCTGAAAGAATCCTTGGAACAAAGCTGAGAACACAACTTCACAACTTAGCCCATGTATCGCAATCTTTCAACGAAGCGGGTGTGCAATCAATCAATGACTGACACACACACACACACACACACACACACACACACACACACACACACACACACACACACACACACACACACACACACACACACACACACACACACACACACACACACACACACACACACACACACACCTCCAGCATAAAGTTCTTAGCAAGAATTCAAATATTTATGAGGCAGAATGAAATCTTTTTTTTTCCTCTCCTTTTGAAAAGATTTTGCAACCAAATAGTATGACTTCTTTGAATCACATCAGGAAACCCACCCACCATGAGGAATGAGTGATGCTGAACATATATGCAGCAAGGTTTTCCAGTTCATGACCATTGCTTCATGGTATTGGGGAAAGTCATTTTAAACCCTCCTTCCCATCCATATTTGTCGCAAATTCCGTCTCCTTGACGGTCATGGTGGCTATTAACCATAAGCCATAAGGGCTGGTGCCACAAGGTTTAGGACCAACAGGTGATACCTGCAACATGTCAAATGAACAGGTTGGGGTAGCAGTCAGGATTATAAATAAGTAATATTCTATCTGAAAAATATTCCCAAAGCCAACTTCAATTCAGGTTGACATTATGATCGGAACACAACTCATTATTCTTAAATCCTAGATTCAAATCCAACATACTTTTTTGATGGATTCATCATTTGCTGTCCTTGTCCTGCATGGAAGACATGCGCAATCTCAGCCATTTATACCGGGGGCCTTTGCGACTGCATCAAAATAAATTTCCCCGTGGACATGAACTAGTTTGTCAGTTGGTAATTTAAAACACCCAAACAGTAGAATTAAACGAGAACGGCACTCTTTGATGTCGAATGGCACTCTTTGATGCAGCGATGTTGACCGATATGCCTCTGCCCACATTATGACATCATAATACATAATTTAACAAAATTTGACTTAAATCCCTTCAGCTGTTCTCAAGCACGACATTTTTACCTGACATGACCTCTGACCTTTGACACTGAAATCTAATCAGTTCATCATTGCATCATGTGTACTTACAGGCCTACCAAGTTTGGTCAAAATTCCATCACTGGTTCACAAGTTAGCGCATTAACGTATTTTTGACCGAACAGGACATCTGACCTCTTGACCCCAAAATAAAATCGGTTCATCTTTGCATCATAATAGATACTTGTACCAACTTTGGTCAAAATCCCATCGCTGGTTCACGAGCTATTGCTGTAAAAGTATTTTCACCTAACATGACCTCTCACCTTTGACCTCTTGATCCCAAAATCTCATCAGTTCATCTTTACATCACAGTACATACTTGATCTAAGTTTGGCTAAATTCCCTTCAGCCATTCTCAAGTTATCACAGCAACGAAAACCTACAAAGGATGGACGGACAACCCAAAAACATAATGCCTCCAGCGTCATCAGCGGGAATGAAGGAAAAGGAAAAGAGGAAAAGGAGGAGTGGAGGGAACACAAACGAGCAAGGAAGAAGTTTTGGTTAAAGATCCACAGACACAGGGAAAAAAAAAATTGGTGTGAGTATATCGATTTTAAAGCAACAAAGAACTGAGTGTGGTTTTTAATTCCAATAATTTTTTGAGGTGTTAGTTAAAAAAGCAAACCCATTGGGTACCACCACTAAAAATAGCGATGGTCATGACGTCACAGTGACGTCATCAAAGGCAAGGTTGTCTCAGCACGCAACAGATAATGGCTGCACAACTCGCTTCAGATTCATCAGAAAGTGAATTTGACAAATATTTTTCTGATCAAGAATCTTCAGATAGTCAAAATCATTATAAAATATATATATATAAAAACTACTCGCAGCAAAAAAAATTCTCAAGATGACGAAGCCGGTTTTGTGGGTAATAAAATCGCCGTTTGGGGGGGTGGGGGGGGGGAGGGCGGGGCCAATCGTGCGTAAAAGGACACCCCCAAAACATTTATCTCTTCCTTCCAAGATATCTATTCAAAAAAGGAACAACGATTAAGTGTCAAGTGAAGCCATATCTATTCATTAAACCCAACATGATTTTCTGTGTCTGTGGTCCTTTAAACCGCAAGGAATGAAATAATTGAGGCATGCAGTCAGTCTGGATTTTGGAAGTTTAACCAGGACGGGGTTACTGGGAAAAGCAGGTGAATCCTGAAGTAGATGGGATTACAAAAAAAAATTAATCCTTTTTTGAGAATCCCAAGTAAAGAGTAAACATTGTCCTACTTTCCTGTTTTGTAGTAGTTGAAAGAACACAACTTTTTGCCCTTGTATTTTTGCAGTGGGTTTTAGGAATTGCTTCTCTATAAACCAGTTTTCAGGGTTATACTTCTCAAACTCAGTCTTCAGCGTTAGACACAGGCCAAAAGTCAAAACTCAGTCACAAAATTAAGGGGTTTGACCTGCAAGGCCCTTGTATCGAAACCAATCCAGACAAAAGTTGGCGCAAAAATCCGTTAACACTGCCCCTTCAGACTAAAGCAGGGAAACATTGGACTGGTGTCTTCTTTTCTAGTATTACCAATTACATTTTGTATTTATTGGTTTGAAATGGTACATGAAGCAATGCCAACTTGTCAAACAAAACGAGAGAATTTTTTTATTCCAATTAGTGCATTGAAACAATGACTGAGAAAGATGGCCAGTGAATTTGAAAAGGTGGAAAAAACCCCGAAAACCAAAACGGAACAGGCCTGCTCACCCTCAGTACTACCCTCCCCTCCACCTCCCCAATCCCAAGTCAACTCATCACACAGCAGGGCCAATTAGGCCCAGGGCAGAGCATTGCAGACAAGGCGAGGTGGCTCTTACCATCCCGCAGATATATTTGTCCTCAAATGGATCAAGGAGCTGCTAAAGTACGACAGACCAAACCACAGGGACTCACTGAGCCAGCTGACATTTCAGAAGACAGTCACCAAAAACAAAAACTTGGCTTCCTTTTGCAGCAAAATCCGATGTGCCATCCTGTCCCTGTTTTTCTGGCAACAAACGCCGCACCAGGCGCAAATTTGGCCACGTGTCAGACTCTTCTCGGTCATCATGTCCATGCCTCAGTTCACAGTTAATGGGGGTGAAAATGTCGCATTGCAAAAGAAAAGGCTGACGATAAAGAATAAAAGAGCTGAGATCGCAAGGTGGAATAAAAAAAAACCGCCGATGGTTATCAACAAAGTGACGCATCACCTTGTCTTACTGCAGTGCTCTTGTCTATCAGGATTTTGATCTTGCTGTGAAATAATAATGGTGTGATCAATACAGCACAGCGTTGCTTATTAGCAAATTGACATGAAACAAGCAATACAATGGTTAAATGGGCAAATATCACCAGCGCCAGGAAAGAATCATGCAACATAGATTACACAAGGGCTGGAAATCCCGAGATGTATTAAACATATATTTATTTGGGGACACGTAACAATCACCCAATATAAACGAATATATATATATATTGTTGTGGTTTTAGAACCCACACTTTCTTGTAAATATCTCATCATTAAAAGGTTAGAGGTAGCACCCCTAGTTAGTCCACAAGCAATACGTAAGCCACCATAGGACTCAGTTATTGGCGCTGAGGAAGCGCCTTTAGCGATTGACTTCCAGCCAGTGTAACGCTAATTCCTGTCACAGGAATTCTGAGATCATATAAGTGGGCGTGGCAGTTCCTGATTGGTTCGTGTTGGGGAACGCCTTCTCGCTGCCGACGTGACGTAAATTCGCGCACGCGCACTGGTGATTGGCGCTGAGGAAGCGCCTCTAGCGAATGACTTCCAGCCAGTGTAACGCTAATTCCTGTCACAGGAATTCTGAGATCATATAAGTGGGCGTGGCAGTTCCTGATTGGTTCGTGTTGGGGAACGCCTTCTCGCTGCCGACGTGACGTAAATTCGCGCACGCGCACTGGTGAAGCTTACTCGATCTTACTCGATCCCATATTACATGTACTTTCATTGCATACAAATTATACTTCCTCCTAGAAATTCCATGCCCGAACCTCAGCGCAATCCAAGAGGATTCACTTGTTTCATTAGTATGTGTTTTAGATAAGGCCGTGTTTCCAATAGTTGAATCTGCGTTGCGTTAATCAAATAAGAGTAGGTCCCCGATTCTGTTCATTTTGCGACCTCCCTCTCCAAGCGACGCCATTACGCGCCCCTACAGTCGGTGCCTCATGGCTCGCTCAAACACCGCCATAAGACATGCGGTTAGGCCCGAGAAAGGGGGCGGAACGCCGAGAAGGTGTGGCATGTCAACCAGCCATCAAAGGCGTGGCCGGTAAGCCCTCACAAGCCAACCAGGACCGAGGTGAGATCGCTGACGGGCGTGGTTTTGAGGCGCGCGGAGCGATCTTTGCTCGCGTTATATAAGCGCGAATGCAAAGCCCTTTCACAGGACTTATTCAGCGGTGCTCATGAAAGAGGACTCTCGCGGAGCACTCGAGTGGAAGGTTGGCGGTAAAAAGGACCGATACGGAGTGCACCTTTGTGAAAGGACTCGGATGGGAGAGAGCGCATTTTCAAAGAACCCAGCAGAGCAAGAAGAAGAAGAAGAGCGTGCTGGTATTAGAGAACTGTGGAGAGGGGGCGTTTAGCACGACCGTACACGTTTGAGTGTCATTGAAATCCCCCTGCTGAAAATTTGTACCAGAGAGAGTGATTATATGAACTGCAATAACTTAATTGTGAGCCAGGCAGGTGTTATTACATCCTTACCTCAACATGCAACTTGTAAATAAGGTAACAAACAAGCGTTACGCCTAGGTCCCCCGTCGGGGAAGTGATGCGAGTTGACAAAGTGGAACACGTAGAAACCATGCTATGATATGATATTTCGCTCACAAGGTTCAGACATACATGGAGGCGGCCATCTTGGATTTTGACGTGGCGACCCAATTTTCAATAGCGTTCTTCCTTATGCCTAGATACACCCACACACCAGAAGGTACTTCGCTTATTTTTCAAGATATTTCGCTCACAAGGTTCAGACATATATATGGTGGCGGCTGTCCTGGATTTTGACGTGGCGACCCACTTTATAATAGCGGTCTTCCTTATGCCGAAATACACCCACACACCAAATTCGAAGTTGGTACTTCGCTTATCTTTCAAGATATTCTTCTCACAAGATTCACATACATGGCGGCGGCCATCTTGGATTTTGACGTGGCGACCCAATTTTAAACAGCATTCTTGCTTGTGCCTAGATACACCCACACACCAGATTAGAAGTTGGTACTTCGCTTATTTTTCAAGATATGCAGGTTACAAGGTTCAGACATACATGGCATCAGACATACATGGCGGCGGCCATCTTGGATTTTGACGTGGGTTGCACCCACACACCAAATTTGAATGCGATCCTTCACTTACGCACGCACGCACACACGCCCGCACGCACAGACGGATGGACCGAGGGGAAAGCCATAGTGCCCCTTTCGCTCCGCTGAGCGACGGGGGACAACAAGCCAGACAAGAATATTTGCTCTTGAAAAGGTGTGCAAAGACACTGAAACGCCCTCATGGGCTTAGAAAGGTAGCTATTTGGGACGATTACACCGACGTAGCTATTTGGCACAAAAAAAAACATCCTCTCTCACGAGATGTTGGTACACGATGACCCTCAGTATTGAACTTGAAATATAATTTGAACAATCGCCGAGTTCAATAGGGCAGGTAGTTTTACGAGCCTGGCACTACACCGAATTAACTGATAAATTCAGTATTGAGCTCAAAATTCAGAACAAGAAGAAACTGTCTCAAATCACCTTCACCTCTGAAACAAACATGTTTACACACACACACACACAAACTTGTGTAAGTACGTGTGTGTGTGTGTGTGTGTGTGTGTGTGTGTGTGTGTGTGTGTGTGTGTGTGTGTGTGTGTGTGTGTGTGTGTGTGTGTGTGTGCACGCGCGCGCACATACACACACTCAGACTTAATCTACCCTCAATGTTGCTTACTTTGAAAAGGAGCATCTTGAGAGTGCCGTAGAATCCCATGGTACCACTGGGAGGCATACAGTAAGGGACTGTACAAAAAGGATGAGATGGAGAAAATGACGACGAAAGAAGCAAAAAGGCAATACACAGAAAAGAAGAGGTGGGGCAAGGAGAAGGGAGAGACAGAGAGGGAGAGAAAGAGATGGGAAACTAAATGTGGGAACTAAACAAAATAGCTAAAGAGGAAAAATGGGAACAAGGTGAAAAACAGAGCAACTGCTATGGGAGAAAAGACAACAACGTATAAAAATAGGAAGCAAAGGAAATTGGAACTAGAACCAGAGATTGATGGTAAAATAAGAAAAATGGTGGGAAGGTGTGGAGGAAGAGGAGTGAGAAGAGTGTGGGAAGGGGGTGTGGGAAGGGTAGTTTTATATGGGAGTGAGAGGCGAGCAAAATTAGAGAGCCGTCTCCAAAGGCAACAGCTCCTCCGATGGGAAGACACAGCGTGCAGACAGAGGCAGAAAAGGTGAAGAGACGTAAAAAAAAAAAAAAAGACAGGTGAGAGAGACACAGGGAGAAAGACAGGCAAAGAAAAGAGGGGTAAGGAGAAGGAGGACAGGCAACAGAAATAGTGAAAAGATGACAAGGAAGAGAGATGCAAGGAGAAGAAAAGATAGAAATACAGGAGGGAATAAGTAAAAGACAGGAACGAAGAGTGAAAGGTGTGACGAGCAGAGAAAAAGCACAAAAGAGGTACAAGACGATGACAATTACAAGAGCAGATCCCTGGTTAAGCACAAGGTGCGACGAGCGCACAATCCGCCACAGAAGCAGATCCGTTTGCCGTGGGAGCTCCGACGCCTCCGCGGCACACGAGACCGAGTTCCCTCCCATTTCTCCCCAAACAGGCCACCCCTCTCTCACCGCATTTGTTTGTGGTTAACCAATCCGGACAGAACCCCGCCGGGGAAAGCCCCGGGCAGCCATGGAGCAGCGGCGGGGAGGCAGGCACACGATCCCGGCCTCCCATGATCATTGTGCTGTAATTCCAAAGCGCAGAGGTTGAGGAATGGCGCAAGGCGACGACATCGCTCCGCTCCGCACGGGCCTTTAAAATGCTCTTCACCATATGTGCCTCACACGATGCACCGAACATACATACAGCGACTGGGGGGGGGGGAAGCACGTGTCTTGCTTGGCCTCAATGTGACGAGCGCTTCTCGCATAACCTGTCAAAAAGATACTCGGAAACCATTGCGTATTCGCCAACGAATTGCAGGTAGTATCAAGTACAGGTATTTGTTCGCTTTTATTGTTGGTTTTTCTTTAATTGTGCGGTAAATCGAGTTGGTACACTGGTTTGATTAAGGGTTGAACGGATTTATCATCAAAAGTCTGACCTGTTATAAAAAGTTCAGCGCATTTCTGAACTAATATCATCCCAAGGATGAATGGATGAATGAATGAATGAATATCCAAGGATCCGGATACAGATCCAGCCCATCAGTGGGAAACAAGGGCAAACTGCTTAGCCTGGCAGAGGCATGCGCTCTACTTAGTCGAGCCCGGAAAGGGGTGTGTAGGTGTGTGTGTGTGTGTGTGTGTGTGTGTGTAGGTGTGTAGGTGGCTAGGTGTATGTAGGTGTGTGTGTGTAGGTGTGTGTAGGTGTGTGTGTGTGTGTGTGTGTGTGTGTGTGTGTGTGTGTGTGTGTGTGTGTGTGTGTGTGTGTGTGTGTGTGTGTGTAGGTGGCTAGGTGTATGTAGGTGTGTGTGTGTGTGTGTAGGTGTGTGTGTGTGTGTGTGTAGGTGTGTGTGTGTGTGTGTGTGTGTGTGTGTGTAGGTGTGTGTGTGTGTGTGTTTGTAGGTGTGTGTGTGTGTGAGTAGGTGTTTGTGTGTGCAGGTGTGTGCGTGTGCGTGTGTGTGTGTGTGTGTGTGTGTGTGTGTGTGTGTGTGTGTGTCCGAGTCTATATAATTTCACTTTTAAAATGGTTTTATTTGCAACCGCATGTCCGAATGATGCAAAACATGAAAAATAGAAGGGGCTCTCCAAGGAGAATATTTTATTGCCAACTCTGTCATAGGTCACATGGTATGACAGCCATATTGGATTAAAGGATAATTTTTTTTACCATTTTCTCTGAAACCAATCAACTGAAAAAATTTAAACGTCACATATCTTAACTCCTCATTGAGTATATAGAGTATTAACGATAGTGTCATTGGTGGAGTGATATTCCAGTCATCAGAATTGGTTGAATTGAAATTTTTGTACAAAAAATCTGAATCGAATGTCAAATCTATGACCTGATGAGAGTGAAGAATTAAATTTACGGTGTTCATAAGCCATGCCAAGAAACTATGACATAACAGGGTGCATGGATGATAAGAGTATATGGGCCATAATAGCAGTGGGCCATAAATAAGAGTTGTGTGTGCAGCTAATGGTATTTTTGTTCAGCAAGACTATGCGTTCTAGTTTGCTTCTATATTTTGTTTTCTCCGCAACTGCTCGAGCGATTGACATGAAACTTTCAACAGAGGAGATCCTAACCATAGAGAATTGTTAAACAAAGTTACATGACGATTGGATGGAAAATGCAAACGGTGTTCCAAAAAGTCTGTTTCTGTAGGTATGGTTGCAGGGTGTTTCATGCATCAGGAATAAAAGGCCTCGACCTCATGAACCAAAATTGATATTTCCACAAAGAGGCTTTGTCAGGATGTAATGAAGTTCCTCCTTGCACTCATATAAACAGCATCCCAAAAATTATTGTATCAAACATGCAAATGAGCATGGAACCCCAACGGCTCATTTACGAAGGAACTGTTTTCAACCTGGCTGTGTCTCAACAGCAACAAGCACATTGTCAGCTATCACTCTTCCTTGGGGTATCGTTAGCAAGCTGGTCCCAGAAGGCCAAGACCGATGGAATATTCGCACAGCAGATGAGCCGGTGCTTTAGATTCCTGCAATCTGGCCACATTTTAGGCCTTAAGCTATGATGCTCATTACTTTGCCAAATATGATTAAACCCTCTTCGGAAAAACCCCTCCCAACACAAGCCAACTCACCCATACTTTTTACATCCCCATGGGGTTCAGCGTTTAACAAGCTTGGCAAACAGCTGTCGTGTGTTTGCGTTTCAAATGTACAAGTATTCGTGGAGCTGAGGACATGTGGATGCTGGGGCCCGAAAGCAATTCATTACTTTTTCCGAAGATAGTATGAAACTTACGAAGCATTCTTGCATGACTTTATATTGCAGATCCAGAGATTATCACACCATGAATAATGGGATGCACCCACACATTAAAATGGATTATTCAAGCAGAGAATGAATGGACATACAAATAGTGACATCTGGTTTAATGGCAAATGCACATTAAGTAGAACCTGGTGTTCGCTTAGCGGTTAGGGTGCCGGCTTGGGATCCTCGGATCCTGGGTTGGAATCCCGGTCGATCGCTGAATTAACGCCAGGGGGTTGACTCACCCTGTCATCTTTCCGAGATCGGCAAATTGATTCCCAACTTGCTGGGATGAATGATCCCGGCGTGTACCCGGCTTTAGAATAGGTACATCGTATCCCTGCGCATCGTAAGAGGCGACTAAGGGTTGGTGTCAGGAAGGGCATCCGGGCATAAAAACATTGCCTCAAACAGGGAACCATGATTGTCATGGGGCCCGCAAGGCTAACCCCCGCTCCAGCGGGGAAGATGGCCTTAAAACGATCATTCATTCATTCACATTAAGTACATTTTGATTTGGGGATGTAACAAAGGGGGAGGGGAATGGACCACCTGACATGGGTATGGTATGAACAGATGGCTTGGGGAATGCAATTCTGCAAGAGCATGATGGGTATGTCTTCTGGTCAGGATCACATGTTAGCTGATCGAGGAGTGGCATTATTCCACCTAATCATCCATTCTCACGTTTCAATCGTTCTCACGTTGGCGTATTCCCAATCCTGATAAAAGCAAACGTGTAACCGACAGGTTGCCTGAATTCGTTGGAATAACTAATAAACACTTGTCACATTCGATCACAACAGTGCCTGCTCACTCAGGTAACACAAGGTGCTTAAAAAACAAAAATTGAGTGTTACTTGATGTATTTCCAGGCAGGTAAAGGGGGAGGAGGAAAGAAAACGGGACAATGTACCCATAAATCCAAATGCTTCCCAAAATTTGCATCAAACCAAAGGACATGACTTACGATGTGTCAATCAATGAAGACCCACAGTGATTCTTCTTCATCTATTACTACTACTATTACCTCTGCCACCAAAGGTGGATGGAGGTTATGTTTTTGCCCGTGTATGTTTTTCTGTTGGTCTGTCTGTGAACAAGATATCTGAAAAAGTTGTGGATGGATTCGGACAAAATTATTCTTGTAGCCGAATACATATTCAGATCTTCACCAAAATCGAATTGAATCGTCCTCGTCAGGCACCAAACCAGTCCACCAAGTTGTGTCCAAATCCATCCACAACTTTTGAGATATCCTGCTATATATCGTTTTTGGCCCTATCTCCCAATGGCGAAGAATTACTTATAAAATTCTAGTAGCCGGATCCAAATCCGGATCTTCACCAAAATCTAATCATTTCGTCCTCGTCACATACGCTACCTCTCTGCCAAATTTCGTCCGAATCCATCCACAACTTTGAGATATTTTGTTCACAAATGGACAAACAGACAGACAAACTGACAGACAGACAGGGGTAAAAACACAACCTCCATCCACCTTTGGTGGCGGAGGTAAATATGGAATCTGGTCAGGGTGCTGATGATGACTCGCTCACTTTTCGGGAAAGATAACATTGCACATTGTATATTCTATGTCCACCACCAACGAACACTTGCACGTGAGTTACCAACTTAATATCCATCTGAGGGACTGCACCATTTTGCGATGCATCGCTCTGTCTGAGAAGCAACATTCCGACCGTTTATAGTCGAGACAAGAATAAAACCCAGATGAGACAGCTCCAAGCAAAGAACACCACCTCTGTGTGCTCACCATCTGTGCGATCCAGCATTTCTGGGTATCCTTGGAATAACGAATTAAAATGACAGTTATTTTGGTGGAAAATTGACAGAATGTGTGCGAGTGGGAGAGTAAAGCAACACAAGGATGAGCGATTACAAATGGGAGGCAAAAGGTTTTTCTCTCCCACCAATTCAGAAATGGAGCTGAACTTAGCACAAATGGTTTTCCTTCGATAGGCAGCTACCTGGCGGCCTCACACTCATCTACTAGCAATAGGTGAGTTTTGTGGTGCCATTGGAAAGCAAGTAGTGTTACGTACTCCACCTCATACGCCAATCAAAGCAATCACTGGGGCACACCAGGACATTGTGAGAATTTTTTATCAAAATTGAAGTTAAAACTGTAAAATGCAAAGCTCTTGCCAGTTATAACAGATAACAAATGAGTTTATAGATATATACAGTGCATTCAGAAAGTATTCAGACCCCTTCACTTTTTTCACATTTTGTTATGTTGCAGCCTTATGCTGAAATCGTTTAAATTCATTTTTTCCCTCATCAATCTACACTCAACACCCCATAATGACAAAGAGAAAACAGGATTTTAGAAAGTTTTGCAAATTTATTAAAAAGAAAAAACTGAAATATCACATTGACATAAGTATTCATACCCTTTGCGATGACACTTGAAATTTAGCTCAGGTGCCTCCCATTTCTCTTGATCATCTTTGAGATGTTTCTTCACCTTGATTGGAGTCCACCTGTGGTAAATTCAATTGATTGGACATGATTTGGAAAGGCACACACCTGTCTATATAAGGTCTCACAGCTGACGATGCATATCAGAGCAAAAACCAAGCCATGAGGTCGAAGGAACTGCCTGCAGAGCTCAGAGACAGGATTGTGTCGAGGCACAGATCTGGGGAAGCCTATAAAAAAAATCTCTGCTGCATGGAAGGTTCCCAAGAGCACAGTGGCCTCCATAATTCTTAAATGGAAGAAGCTTGTAACAACCAGGACTCTTCCTAGAGCTGGCCGCTCGGCCAAACTGAACAATCGGGGGAGAAGGGCCTTGGTAAGAGAGGTGACCAAGAACCCGATGGTCACTGGCTGAGCTCCAGAGATCCTGTGTAGAGATGGAAGAAACGTCCAGAAGAGCAACCATCACTGCAACACTCCACCGATCTGGGCTTTATGGCAGAGTGGCCAGACGGAAACCTCTCCTCAGTGAAAGACACATGAAAGCCCGCTTAGAGTTTGCAAAAAAGCACCTAAAGGACTCTCAGATTGTGAGAAACAAGATTCTGTGGTCTGATGAAACCAAGATTGAACTGTTTGGCCCCAATTCTAAGCATCATGTCTGGAGGAAACCAGGCACCGCTCATCACCTGCCCTATACCATCCCAACGGTGAAGCATGGTGGTGGCAGCATCATGCTGTGGGGGTGTATTTCAGCAGAAGGGACTGTGGGACTGGTCAGGGTTGAGGGAACAATGAACGGAGCAAAGTACAGAGATATCCCTAATGAAAACCTGAAATTCAGGACCTCAGACTGGGCCAAAGGTTCACCTTCCAACAGGACAATGACCCTAAGCACACAGCCAATACAACGCAGGAGTGGCTTAGGGACAACTCTGTGAAGGTCCTTGAGTGGCCCAGCCAGAGACCTGACTTGAACCCAATTGAACATCTCTGGAGAGACCAGAAAATGGCTGTCCACCAACGGTCCCCATCTAACCTGCCAGAGCTTGAGAGGATCTGCAGAGAAGAATGGCAGAAAATCCCCAAATCCAGGTGTGCAAAGCTTGTCGCATCATACCCAAGAAGACTCGAGGCTGTAATCGCTGCCAAAGGTGCTTCAACTAAGTACTGAGTTTAGGGTCTGAATACTTATGTCAATGTGATATTTCAGCTTTTTCTTTTTAATAAATTTCCAAAACTTTCTAAAATCCTGTTTTCTCTTTGTCATTATGGAGTATTGAGTGTAGATTGATGAGGGAAAAAATGAATTTAAACGATTTCAGCATAAGGCTGCAACATAACAAAATGTGAAAAAAGTGAAGGGGTCTCAATACTTTCTGAATGCACTGTATTTTTTTTTTTTTAAATAAAACACCGCAGGCACCAGAACATCCGTGGCCAAAAATAGTAGCACCGGTGCACTTTTTTTCCATTAACTCACAATTTTCTCCAAAAATAAGCTGAAATTGACAAAAGTATTTGGTCTCCAAAATTCTTTATTTCACTTTAAATATTACAGAACTTAATATATCCTTTTAAATCAGAAAATAAAAAGAAATGGCACTGACAAAATTATTGACACCCGAGACCTAATATTTGGTAGCACAACCTTTGGACAACATAACTGCAGTCAAGCACTTCCTATAGCCATGAATGAGCTTCCTCCACTCTCTACTGGCAGTTTGTCCCACTCTTCTTGTGCAAACAGCTCCAGTTCTCCCATATTTGCAGGGCGCCTTCTCCCAACTCCTGTTTTCAGATCTCCCCCACAAGTGTTCAATGGGATTTAGATCTGGACTCATTGCTGGCCACTTCAGAACAGTCCAGCACTTTGTCTTGAACCATTCTTGGGTTCTTTTTGAAGTGTGTTTGGGGTCATTGTCCTGCTGAAGAAACCCATGATCTTCGATGGAGACCCAGCTTTCTGACACTGGGTTGAACATGTTGCACTCTAAAATGCCTTGGTAATCTCCTGATTTCATGATGCCATGCACACATTCAAGGCACCCAGTGCCAGAGGCAGCACAGCAACCCCAAAACATCACTGAAACGCCTCCATGTTTGACTGTAGGGAAGGTGTTCTTTTCTTTGAAGGCTTCATTTTGTTTTTTGTAAACATAGAGATGATGTGCTTTATCAAATAGCTCTAATTTCGTCTCATCTCTCCACAGCACATTCTCCCAGAAGGATTTTGGCTTGTTCAGGTGTGTTTTGGAAAACTCCAGTCGGGCTTTCTCATGTATCTCTCTCAGCAGTGTGCTCCTCCCATATAACCCCCTTTAATAGAGTTGGCGACGGATGGTGCGAGTAGAAACTGTCGTACCTTGTGTCTGAAGGTCAGCTTAAATCTGTTTGGCAGTTGATCGAGGTGCTTTCTCCACCATTTGAACAATCCTTTGCTGCAATCTTCGATCAAGTTTTCTCTTGCGGTCACATCCAGTGAAGTTGGCTACAGCGCCATGGGCCTTAAACTTCCTGATAACATTGCATACGGTGGACACAGGAACATCAAGGTCTCTGGAGATGGACTTGTAGCCTTGAGATTGTCCATGCTTGGCTACAATCTTGTGTTTGACATCTTCAGACAATTCTCTGGTTTTCTTTCTTTTCTCCATGCTCATTGCGGTACACACAGTGACACAAAACAGTGCAATGACTCCTTTTCTCTATTCAAACTGGATGAATGAGAGATTTTTATATTGCAGGCACCTGCAACTCTCCACATGTGAGTTCAATTCCAAAGTAAAGGAAAATCACTTGCTTGAAATCTAATTATTTCGAACAACTTCCAAAATGTGCCAATAATATTGTCCAGGTCATTTTAGGATTTACCTGTGGAATAGGCTAAGATTTAGTATTTTTTCAGCTTTTTTTGTTTCGTTTCACTGCACACCAAAGAAATACATATGTGGATACCAAAATATTTTTTAATTTCAACAATTTTCTGGAAGAAATGGTGCGTTATTTGAAAAAAGTGCAAGGGTGCCAATATTTTTTGGCCACGACTGTAGGAAGAGGCCCTGGGATGCCCAGTTAGTATTGGACAGGATCTGAGAGAGATAAAGAATTAAATAATTGACACACAAAAGCCAATGTCTTCCAAAATGAATCTCTCATTAATTCCTTGGTCAGCAAAAAACACTGGCAGGGAGTGATGAATTTCTTATTTAATTCAGGTGCTTATGCCACCATTTTTACTCGACTTCTACTTCCTTCTTTTTTTTTCTTCCAAATTATTCATTTGCAATCATTCGTGGGAGCTTTTTGCTGCCTTCATATATAATTTACATTGCTTTAGCAGCATTCTTCATCAATTAAAACACTCGGGAGAATGGCACTCCAGACGGTAGGTAGATCCAAACAAGTAGCGAACAAAACAATGTCTTCGTGTCCATACACGGGTCTCCCCGAACACGTCCGATGTCTAGTTTGACGAGTATTAAAATATATAATTAAAATGTGCAGTAAGGAGGAGTTTCCTTCCACCTTGCAAGGTTTAACGGCTCTGCTCCAACTTTCATCTCCCTTATCTGAACACGGCCCTTGGTAAATTGCTTGCACCACTGGTCACCTTTGGTGAGGTCAGAGTGAAAGAAAAAAGCTCCGTTTATTGTATGTCAAGCTCTTACTTTAAACGTGCAAGGAATACACTCAGGTTACTCTGAATTCAGATAAATCAACTCCCTTCGATAATTGTGGAAACCCATCTTCTCCGTCGCTCATCATCCTCAAGTTAACGTGGAATAAGGAGACAGTAATGAATGAAAACAACAAGACGGTGACAAGATGACAGATTGAAAAGATTAACAGAACGGCACAACGGTTTGTTCATTTTACGAAGAGAACGATCGAGAAGCCTACCCGGGTCCTGGGGTAGAGGCCGTCCGGACAACCGGGACCCGATCTTTGGCAATTATTATACTGGGTGGTTTGACATTGCCTTTTTAAATGTTGAGCCTCAAGCAAATAAGTAGCACGTATCATTTTTGAAAGTCATTGGTATGAGTCGGCCAGGGTTAGAACAAACGACCTCCCAGACTCTGAGCGGATGCTCCAACCTATAGCGGATACACGCCACCGTGCCTGCTTACTACAAAAGACCTTGTATGCATGTAAAAAATAACTAACATCTTTCATTTCGACTAAAGCTCAGAGATCATTACATACAGTGCCTATAGAAAGTCTACATCCCCTTTCAAAATTTTCAACTTTTGTTGCCTTATAGCCTGGAATTAAATTACATTAAACGAGACTTTTTCCACCTTTATTTACACATCGTAACCCACAACTTCCAAGCGAAAAACAAATTCTAAAAATTTCAGAAAATAAATTAAAAATACAAAACGAAAATCTCTTGTTTGAATAAGTGTCCACCCCCTTATAATGGCAATTGTAAATTAGTTCAGCTGAAACCTATCACCTTCAAAATCACACACCAAGTTAATTGGCCTCCGGTCCCTCCACCTGTGTTCAATTGTGGTGATTATGATTACTTCAGAATAAAATCAGCTGTTCCTGTAGGTCTCCTCGGCTGGGTAGTGCATTTCACCGCAAAGACAACCATGGGCACCAAGGAGCTTTCAAAAGATCTCCGGGATAAAGTTGTGGAAAGGCACAGATGAAGGAATGGGTATAAAAAAAATTCAAAAGCCTTGAATATCCCTTGGAGCACAGTCAAGACAATCATTAAGAAGTTAAAGGTGAGGCATATGGTAGCGCCAATATGCTGCCTAGATCAGGTCGTCCCTCCAAACTGGATGACCAAGCAAGGAGGAGACTGATCAAAGAAGCCACCAAGAGGCAAATGGCAACTTTGAAAGAGCTACAGGCCTCTATAGCAAAGACTGGTCAATGTGTGCATGCAACAACAATATCCCAAGCACTCCACAAGTCTGGCCTGTACTGTAGGGTGGCAAGAAGGAAGCAATTACTCAAAAAGCCCACCTCAAGTCCCGTTTGAGGAATGCAAAAAAAAACACTCCGGAGATTCTGAAGCCATGTGGAAAAACGTTTTGTGGTCTGATGAAACCAAGATGGAATTTTTTTGCCTGAAATGCAAAATGTTACCTTTGGCGCAAACCCAACACAACACACCACTCAAGGAACACCATCTCAACTGTGAAGCATGGTGGTGGGCTGGTGGCAGCATCATGTCATGGGATGTTTCTCATCAACAAGGACTGGGGCCCTTGTCAGAATAGAAAGGAAAATGTATGGAGTAAAATACAGAAATATCCTGGAGGAAAACTTGCTGCCACCTGCAAGAAAGCTGAAATTGGGACAGAAGTTCACCTTTCAGCATGACAACGACTCGAAGTACACAGCCAAAGCTACGCTGGAGCGGCAAAGGAACAAAAAGATAAATGCCCTTGAGTGGCCCAGTCAGAGCCCGGACCTAAATATAATCGAAAATAAGTGGCATGACTTGAAGATTGCTGTCCATAAACGCTCCCCACGCAACTTGACTGAGCTTGAACAGTTTTGTACATAACAATGGGCAAATGTTGCCCCAATCAAGGTGTACAAAGTTGGTAGAGACCTATCCCAACAGACTCCCAGCTGTAATTGCAATAAAAGGTGCTTCCACCAAGTATTAACTCAAGGCAGGTGGACACCTACCCCTCCAAGATGTTCTAGTTTTGTATTTGAATAAATTTTCTGAAGTTTGTACAATTTGTTTTTCACATGGAAGGTGTGGGTTTATGATGTGTAAATAAAGGTGGGAAACATCTGGTTTAATGCATTTTAATTCCAGGCTATAAGACAACGAAAGGAGAAAAATTTGAAAAGGGGTGTGTAGACTTTCTATTGGCACTATATGTACAAGCGCAGCAAATGCAACAATCGGGGTCCTGGAGACGAGCCGTAATATCATGGTGGAGGTCTGAAGCTCAGATGGGAGCTAATAACCAAGTAAAAGTTCCACGAGCAAAAATTTTAAAGTACTCGTACTTGCACCCCCAACCAAACCAAACCACCCCTCACACACCTTCCTCTGTGCGACCCTCTGCTGGAATTTTGTTGTTTTTTTCCTTTTTCAGCATTTCAGTCTCCCAAATTACATAAACGCAAGTCACGTCATGCAGGCGTGCCCTGCATGCTTATCAACAATGACGAGTAGTCGAGTATTTGCATTTATATGGAATAAGAAACATTTCAACTGAAAAACAAGCCTGATGAAAAATTCCCGTGGTATCAGAGCATCCCTTCTTCATCGTCAATCAGAAGAGCAACGAGGTTCACCTTCGTAAATGATCATCAAGGCAAGGTCATTGTGCTCCTGCACAACCAGCAATGGGTTCGTGCTACGTCTGGTGGACAGGGTCACTCGAGCGGCATTTGCCATCGGTCACGGTCGGATACACTCAAAACGCAATTGCAATGCTTGTGTGCAAATGCTTCAAATGAACCACTCATTTTCAAACTTCTCGTCCGGCTTGGCTTCATTTGCATTCCTCACCCTTCGAATCTTGGCTCCAAACTTCGTATCGTTTATTTTGTTCTGGTTGTACAAAAGCCCGGATAAACTGCTGCAGACACATTCTATTTCAAAGAACAAAACAGTCCCGAAGAGCGGTTCGATGCCAAATTTCATCAATGCTCAAGCAAATCATTATTACTATTACTACTACTAGTATGACTACTATTACTACTACTATTATTACTACTATTACTCCTATTACAACAAGACCACAAACAACAACAAAAACAAAAACGTTCTCATACCTCATCAAAAGGCTACATTCAACATTTGGAAGATATACAAAGAGGAACTTTGTAAATTATCTCATAAAACTAGTTCAACCAAATCATAATTACATTCAAAAGGTCAAAACATATTGATGAGAAATGGAACAATGATGGGCTGGGCTGGTTAAGCTCCCAACAATACACTTATACCTCGGTATTTTTGCAAACAATATGTTAGTGTGTGCCAGTATCCTGGCTAAATTCCTTCTGCCTGCCTGGTTAATAGTTTCTGCAATTTTGATTTGGGATCAACGCCTTCGGCTTACTTCTACGCTAAGAGATGACACAGTCACCATTAGGCCACCCACAAATATGGTGGCAAAACAATATTAAGGAACCCCACTTAGTCTGCTCCATTGCACAGCTGATAACTGATGTATGTCACGAGGTTCCAAAAACACTGCTGTGATTGGTTGTCCAGCTGGGCTCAACCCGGATTTCCCATTTAGCATTCGCATTTACAAGATTTTACAGTAATTTTTCCGCTCTTGAGAAAGGTGAGCAGATGCAAGTTTTTTTGTGATGCTAACAAAAACGTTGAGCCATTTGTTGTATATCCATCCCGATCCGATGTACCATGCTTTGCATTCCCAAGTGTTGGTTCTGGCGTTCGTGGGCCAGGGTTTTTTTGGTTTTTTTTGTATACTGAATCGAGGCTCGTGAAAGAGCTAACATTTACTTTACAAACAAATCAACCAGACAAACAAAATATATAAAAAGAGGGAGCGGAAGACAAGATGGGGAGAGAAGGGGAAGCACACAAACACAACATTTGAGAGCAGGGAGATGTGTGGAAGGGAGAGGGCTTGGGGGGAGGAGGCATGGGAAGGGGGGGGCGGGGGGGGTGGGAGAAGTATAAAACACAAGGACACCAAGGACTTCCAGGACAGAAGTTGGTATTTCAAAAAAGTGGAATTGGGGTGAAATTAGCGGGGGTAGAAAAGATCAAGGTTTTGGATGGGGGAAGATAAGAGATGGTGGTGAACAGCTGTTTTAAAGACCTGGAGGGTGGAGTGGAATTGAAGAGAGTGAGGGAGTTTGTTCCAGAGGCGGGAGAAAAGAGGAATGAAGGAGTGAAGGTGAGCAGAGAGTCTTGATTTTGGCAGTTTAACCATAAGAGGGTTGCAGGCAGATCTTGTGCGACCTGTAGGAATATTTGCGGGACAGAGCCCAGAGAGAGCTGGGGGGGCAAGGCCAGAGAGGAGTCGGTAGAAAACGGAAAGACCACCAACCTGCCTGCGGTGAGTGAGTGAGAGGCCCTTGGAGTTAGCTTCATCGCGGGAGATTTCAATGATTCTGAAATTCTGAAAGGGTAGTGCTGGGTGTGGTTTGCCATCCCTCTCCTAGCAGTAGGTAAGGAATAAATTTTGAATTTGGCCACGGTTCCAGCGATGGCTCGCTTACTCTTCATGAAGCACATTGTGGGATCTTTAATGTCCAACAACTAATGACGGCAGATGGGATGCCAGTGTAACGTCCAATCGTCCATTAGAGGGACGGCACACACATTGATGAATCACCCTGCCTGTGAAACACCAGGACGACAGTTTATAGCTGGGTTGGGATTCAAACCCAGGCTAGATAGCTAAGAGGCGAGTGATAAATGTATGTATGCATGTATGTATGTAAAGGCAGTGTGACCTCAGAGATATTACAGCATCATTCAGGGTTCAACAAAGGTGTGAATGACAATGTTTGAAAATGCACTTTGGCAAAGTACAAGTTGGAAAGGTAGAGATGTATGTGCTCAGCGACTCTACACTGAAGATATTAGTTTGTAATTTGCATAGTGGAAAGCATTTTGCAAAGGCCTATTTATGACTATGCAGTAAAAAATATCAGGAAATATTATTTTGCACACTGGCAACAGTACCCGCCCTATAGGCGGGGCTTCAATTGGGAGACCTAAATGAAAAGGCAAAATATCAGAAATTGAAGGCTTTTTTATTTTAAACGATTTATATAAACATCCATTAAATCATATCACACGCAAATCATCAAAATCTAAACAGTATTTGTAGAATTTCAATAAAAGCCACATCACTGTTCATATCGGTAAATATTATTCCATAGTGTTTGGAAAAACTGGAAAATTGGAAAAATTGGGAAAACAAATAGTCTATTTTACTCCAGGGGGTCACAGGATTACCCACCCAAATTTCTGTTGCAATCGGTTCAGCCGTTTTTGCGGTACCTAGGAATAGATGGACAGACAGACAGACAGACAAACAGACATTTGGTGAATTATAGTAAGATTAGAAAGATCAGTGGAGAAAGTAAAATAAAAACGCAAATTGAGGCAATGGGCAGGGTTATTACCCCGCGAGCACCAAGCGAAAAGCAGAGTTCAGCAATTGGTTAAATTTGTCCGTCTGTAGGTCTGTCTACAGACGTCCGTTTATGAATGCGGACGGACTTAATTTTAATTGAATGTTATATTTTGAGCACAAACATGAATTGAAATATGAATCAGAACACAAACCTGCAGCAAAGCAGTGCTTTAGCTCTGAATTTGGCAAATTATACGGAATCTTGTCATGATCACAAAGAGAGAGGAATAAGGTTTTTTTAATGACATCACGAAGATGAACAGAGCGGCGCAATGGTTTGTTCATTTTATGAAGAGAAGGATTGGGAAGCCCACCCAGTTCCGAGGAGAGGCCATCTGGGGCTCTGGGACCTGTTTCTTGGCCAGGGTACTGCAGTTTAGCAGTACTTTGGCTCTGAATTTGGCATATTGTATGGCATTTCGTCCTGATCGCACATGCACAGAGAGGAACACAGTAACTTTTTTAATTAGTCTGCCTGTCTGGCAGTCAAACAAAATTTGAAATCATTCCAAACATAAACTTACTCTGTGTGGAGAACGTCAAAAAGGACACAAACAGGCACAAATAACCAATGCAACATGTTAAGTAAGGTGGTGTAAAAGGTGGTGCATCAACAGAGGTAAACTCCCAAAAAAAGTTTGCTCGTTTGTTTTTCTGCAGCCATAAAGTTTTTTATTTTATTTCAATTGAATTATACACTTGAACATGAGAGAACACAAATAACCTTCTTGGCACTTTCATAAACCTTCCATTTAGCAGTACTCGGAGAAAATATTACGCCACTTTACATCATCTTGAGCAATCAAATGTGCCGCGCATGCTTTCAGCATTGGGGAATATCGAGTTTCAGACAAAAATTGCGTCTCATAGGAAATACAGATCATGTTCGGAAACGCAAAAGGAAAAGTTTAAAACACCCTTCCCGTGTCCTGTTTTTAGCAAGAATATATGGATTAAGGTGTTCTTTTAACTCTAGCAGTTTTTTTTTTGGTTTTTTTTAAGAAGTGGAGCTTTGGAAAGCAAAGCACATTTCTAAATTTCAAGTGAATCATCTATTTATTTATTTTTTCAAATACTGCGCACATTAAAGGCCGACTGACACCCTATCGTGCAAAGGTAAAACTTGCGAGTGACCAACGGGCTGGCTTGCATCTCACGAGGTTTTACCTTTGGATGACAGCACCATATTAGCTGCACAAATCGTATTGCGACGAGCCAACATCTCCAAATGTGAAAGAAAACATTTTCTCCAGAGGAGATTACGATTGTCATCCTGCTCCCCTCGCCAATTTTCACTTTACGGACTGCAACATGTGATGACCCCAACATGTTGGGGTGTTCGCACAGCCCATTAGGCTTTATGATAGTTGAGTCAATTTGCCCAACCAGGTTAATCAACACCAACAAGCAAGCCCTTTCAAGTAACTCTACTTGAAAAGCTACATACGTGTTTGAAAACTCTGCTGCAGGTGCGACATCCCGGCAGATACACACCTCTTGGAAGGCACATCGAGAGTTTTTACTCACAGAACAAACAAGATGATAAAATTGAGGCTTTCTTTGGCATCATTCAGACACAATTTACAAGTTACAGCAAGCCATGTCTTTAGAATGATAAGTAACCGGGATGCTCCGAGTCAACTGGGCAATTCTTTGTTGTTAATTTGAACTCTGTCCGAGTTGGATGAAAAGTGCCCTAAAGTCAAAACATGGCACAGTGTGCTTTTACGTGTGTTGGCTGCAACTTATTTTGAAGCTTCATTATGTTTCTACAATAAGGTTGCTCATTTAGCCGAGAGTGCTCTGCCTTTAAGTGTTCCGACAAGGTACGTCTCTACATTGTGGCAGATGATCGTGGCTCGGAAAGCAAGTTTTCACTTAAGTTATGGTCTTAAATTGTTATCAGAGTTGGATTCAATTTCTACGTTGCAAATCACAACAAGCCACCTGTCTATGTCTAACTAAACGCTGTGCATCTCATTAAATGGTGAGCTGTGCTCCCATGTGCAGTTGTGATCTGTTTACACAGATATTTATGCAGGATATGACCTCCTTCAACATCGAAATATATATTTGTCCGAATATGATAATTGTTGTCAAATGTTACTCACTACATAAAATCAAATCTTCAATGCCTTTAATTGAAAGGACAAGACAAAGTCCAACCACATGTACGTGCTCAGTTTCCAGGGGTTATGTCTGACAGGATGGGGCAGGGCAGGGTTGTTACTTGAACTGACAGGATGTCAGAATTGTTCTTCATGGGCAGGGTTGTTGCCCAACAAAGAGCATCACGTCTTGGATGGGCGTTCAGCCGAGTGTCCTGTCCGCAAGCAGGACCCGGGGGGCGTCAAAGTACAACCACCGATGTATTTTGTGAGTCGGTGAGTTGTTGCTAGCCCCCTAGTAAATTACAAATTATAATCAACCCTAGCCTTGTGTTGGCTTAGCGGTTAGGGTGCCGGCTTGGGATCCTAGGATCCTGGGTTCGAATCCCGGTCGATCGCTAAATTAACACCAGGGGGGTTGACAGCCTGTCATCCTTCCGAGGTCGGCAAATTGAGTACCAGCTTGCTGGGATGAATGATCACGGTGTGTACCCTGGTTTAGAATAGGTACACCGTATCCCTGCGCATCGTAAGAGGCGACTAAGGGTTGGCGTCAGGAAGGGCATCCGGCCATAAAAACATTGCCTTAAACAGGGAACCATGATTGTCATGGGGCCCGCAAGGCTAACCCCTGCTCTAGCGGGGAAAATGGCCTTAAAACGATCATTCATTCATATATAGTCGAACGTCTGGCCTGGCCAACGAGCTCATGAAAAAATTGCCCATAAACTTTTCCTGGCTGATTCCACAGGAAGGTGGGAATAAGTTGTCATTAAGGAAGTGGTGGTGATCGTAGCACACGAGAGTTGGTAGGTGGTAGCCGGAGAGAAAAACTTCTGGGCCTTCCCTCCTGAAGCTCTTTCACTGCATTTATCCTCTTAATTCAAGTGTTTTTGAGACATTTTCAGTACAACATCTATATCCTGGATTCCCAAAAGTCGATGCATTGCGGCAGGGTCATTTTCCTCATCATTTCCCCCTTTAGATACACAAAAAAATTTGACTACTGCACCATATTCCTCAACTGAAAAGGTAAATAGTGCAAGACAGTTTATTTTCGTGTATTTTCGTCGAACAAGGCACCATAATTTGTATTTTACAAATATTTTGGAAATTTTGACCCTCTCCTCAATCCTTCATGATACATTCTCTTTTCCTCCAAGTAACCAAAACTACAAATCCCCACCAAACCCACTTTCATTCGCACTTCTTTCCGAATTCCTACAATCTCTCTTCTCCCCAAGATCATTCATTCTTCTCTCACGTTTTTCATTTTTATTCTCCATTTATCAACTGCTACTACTTCTTCTTCTTCTTTAACTGCCAAAATTATTCACATGTTATTGGGGGGTTGGCTGAGGGAACCTGGCTCAAATTTTTCATGAACAGGCTGGCCAGGCATGGTATTCGACTAAGGTTAGGGCAGAATTTGGCTATGGTGCTGGTGATAGCTCGCCGACTCTTCAAAAAGAACACTGTTGGATATTTAACATCCACCTTCTAATGCCCGTAGATGGCATGCCCAGTTCAATGTCCATCAGAGGCGTAGCACACATATCGACGAATCACCCTGCATGTGAAGCACCAGGAAGACCGTTTATAGCTGGGTCGAGATTCAAACCCAGTCTAGACAGCTGAGAGGCGAGTGTGCCAATTCTCACATGAAGATGCATAAACAATGAGAATGGCACTCGGTAGACAGCATACCTCCACCAGGCTGAACAGTTTACATTTTGTGTCCCACTAATAGGCCAGAACTGGACCCGGATCTTCGATAAAATCAAAGCAGTTCATCCTTGTCACACACCCAACCTGTCCACCAAGTTTTATCTAAAACCGTCCTTAACTTCTTGAGACATCCTGCTCAGATAGGCAGACAGGCAGACAAATATGGGTGAAAATATAACCTCCGTCCCCCTCCAGTAGCAGAGGTAACAAGACATCCATAACTGTACTCCTTGCACTCACGATAAAAAAAAAAAATTGAAAGGAAGATTTGCATTAAAAAGAGTACCTTGGCTAATATCAATCTTTTTTGTACATATATATATATATATTGCTTTTTTTGTTTTTTTAACATTTTGAGGCAGGCATAAATTTAATTTGAACTCTCTTCCTTATTTAAAATTAAACAAAAGCACCAGTGGCCAAACAGCTGCTCAAGAGAGAATGACAAGTTAATTTCACATTGCAGAAAATAAAACGAGCAAGACATTGTGACAGCCAGCCTGATGGTGTAGTGTGCAAAGTCCAAAGCCCTTTGGCGGCAGCAATAACCCATCAATTAAGCACTATTTCTCTCAGTGTGTAACCCATTTAATTAAGCCCTATTCTTTGCCGTATTACATTGAAAAACAATCGAAGAAGTACTAGTTATATTCCCATCAACCAGGAAACAACGAGGTCGGAAGCTATGAGAGGTAGATGAGGGATGAGAATGAAGATTGGAGGAAGAAGAAGAATATAGGGAACAACGAAGAAGAAGAAGAAGAAGAGGAAGAAGAAGAAGCTGTAGCGGAAGAAGAAGGAGACGGAAGAAGAAGAAGGAGACGGGGGAAGAAGAAGTAAAGAGAGGAAGAAGAAGTGAAGAAAGGAAGAAGAACATCAGTAAAAAAAATCACAAGAGTGTATAGCATGACGAGCCACAAAGCAAAACTTCTACTTCTGGAGGAACATCAACTGGATAAATGAATCCATGAGGCAATCGGCAGCAATAGCGACTTAATATAAAATCTGTCGGTGCATTGGAGACGAGGTAATCTACAGCCTCCCCAATCCCACTTTCGCTATTTGGACTTTCGGATCAGATCAAGCAACATTCAGCTTTTGATTGGTCTGGTCTTGAGTTTTCGATAGACAGGTAAAGCGAACCTAGAATGGAGCAACACTTTTTTTTCTTCTTGTGTGTGTGTGTGTGTGTGTGTGTGTGTGTGTGTGTGTGTGTGTGTGTGTGTGTGTGTGTGTGTGTGTGTGTGTGTGTGTGTGTGTGTGTGTGTGTGTGTGTGTGTGTGTGTGTGTGTGTGTGTGTGTGTATATATATATTATATATAATTATATATATATTTATATTTGTGTGTGTATATACTTTTTTTTTTTTTTTGGCTTTGTGGCTTGTATTCATCAGCTTTGCTTTACACTGGACAGATGAGGATGCAACAAACAAAAAAGGACGCAGAAAACATGCATATGGTGGACAAAATGGACATAGAAGGAAACTCCAAAAAGGAAAAACTGGAAAATTGGAAGGAGGGACATGGGGGTGGGGGGGGGAATTGTTAGGTTGGGAATTAACGAAGGTAGAATAAATCATGGTTTTGGATTGGGGATGGATGATCTGAGATGGTGGTGAAGAGCTGTCTTGAAAACCTGAAGGGATGAATGAGATTGAAGAGAATGTGAAAGTTAATTCCACAGGTGGGAAAAAAAGAGGACAGAGTGGAGGTGAGCAATGATCCTGGATTTAGGCAGTTTTACCACAAGGGGGTTGATGGTGGACCGTGTGAGCGCTGCAGAAACCTGAGTGGGTGGGTGGGTGGGGGGGGGGGGCGGGGACAAAACATGGAAAGAGCAGAGGATGCAAGACCAGAAAGGAGTTGGTAGAAAACAGAGACCATCGACCTGTATGCCATGGTGAAGTGATCAGTCCATAGACTCAGCTTCATTGTGGGGGATCCCAATAATCTTAACTTGTAACAACAAAGATCAATCGATCTTGACCCAAAGATAATAGCCAATCAATGATGTAAATGCAAGCTAGTGCTGCATTTTAATCCTTTTTTTTTTTTTTTAAAGAACGGGTAAAAAACAATTATACATGCGGTCATCTGGTGCTGGCACATGCCCTGTACTGGCCAAGCCTGGGAAACTGCACAGTATGCAGGAAAAAAGAAGAAGACTGATTCACGGCAGATGGACACAGTCAGCAATGCGAGCAGCTCTGGGTTCATCACCAAGCACGAACCATTACAACTTACAAGTTATAGAATGAGAATTAAATCAGCTAACGCTGCACGTTACTGCACAAATGGAGGCAGCCATTTTGGCAACCATCGCCATCAGTAACACAATTAAAACAAGAGGGAGGATTGCTTTGCAATGCATGTGCACGACTAGGTTTCAGTTCAATATGTTAAAGTGTAAGGGGGAAAAGTCTCGAAAACTGACCCATGCACAACATGTGATTATTTTCTAAGTCCAAAAAGGGCATAACTCTGAAAAATTGATGAAATGCCCCAAAACCAAAACTTGTTCTGTAACTTATCATAATAAAGCCATGTACCAAGTTTCAGTTGAATACGTCAAAGGGTATGGGGAGAAAGTCTGGAAAAACCACAGGTGGGATGGACGGACAGCCAGAGAGACAGACAGACAGCCAGAGAGACAGACAGACAGACAGCCAGAGAGACAGACAGACAGACAGACAGAGAGACAGACAGACAGACAGCCAGAGAGACAGACAGACAGACAGACAGAGAGACAGACAGACAGACAGCCAGAGAGACAGACAGACAGACAGCCAGAGAGACAGACAGACAGCCAGAGAGACAGACAGACAGCCAGAGAGACAGACAGACAGCCAGAGAGACAGACAGCCAGCCAGAGAGACAGACAGCCAGCCAGAGAGACAGACAGCCAGCCAGAGAGACAGACAGCCAGCCAGAGAGACAGACAGCCAGCCAGAGAGACAGACAGCCAGCCAGAGAGACAGACAGACAGCCAGCCAGAGAGACAGACAGACAGCCAGCCAGAGAGACAGACAGACAGCCAGCCAGAGAGACAGACAGACAGACAGACAGAGAGACAGACAGACAGACAGACAGAGAGACAGACAGACAGACAGACAGAGAGACAGACAGACAGCCAGAGAGACAGACAGCCAGAGAGACAGACAGCCAGAGAGACAGACAGCCAGAGAGACAGACAGCCAGAGAGACAGACAGCCAGAGAGACAGACAGCCAGAGAGACAGACAGCCAGAGAGACAGACAGCCAGAGAGACAGACAGCCAGAGAGACAGACAGCCAGAGAGACAGACAGCCAGAGAGACAGACAGCCAGAGAGACAGACAGCCAGAGAGACAGACAGCCAGAGAGACAGACAGCCAGAGAGACAGACAGCCAGAGAGACAGACAGCCAGAGAGACAGACAGCCAGAGAGACAGACAGCCAGAGAGACAGACAGCCAGAGAGACAGACAGCCAGAGAGACAGACAGCCAGAGAGACAGACAGCCAGAGAGACAGACAGCCAGAGAGACAGACAGCCAGAGAAACAGACAGCCAGAGAAACAGACAGCCAGAGAAACAGACAGCCAGAGAAACAGACAGCCAGAGAAACAGACAGCCAGAGAAACAGACAGCCAGAGAAACAGACAGCCAGAGAAACAGACAGCCAGAGAAACAGACAGCCAGAGAAACAGACAGCCAGAGAAACAGACAGCCAGAGAAACAGACAGCCAGAGAAACAGACAGCCAGAGAAACAGACAGCCAGAGAAACAGACAGCCAGAGAAACAGACAGCCAGAGAAACAGACAGCCAGAGAAACAGACAGCCAGAGAAACAGACAGCCAGAGAAACAGACAGCCAGAGAAACAGACAGCCAGAGAAACAGACAGCCAGAGAAACAGACAGCCAGAGAAACAGACAGCCAGAGAAACAGACAGCCAGAGAAACAGACAGCCAGAGAAACAGACAGCCAGAGAAACAGACAGCCAGAGAAACAGACAGCCAGAGAAACAGACAGCCAGAGAAACAGACAGCCAGAGAAACAGACAGCCAGAGAAACAGACAGCCAGAGAAACAGACAGCCAGAGAAACAGACAGCCAGAGAAACAGACAGCCAGAGAAACAGACAGCCAGAGAAACAGACAGCCAGAGAAACAGACAGCCAGAGAAACAGACAGCCAGAGAAACAGACAGCCAGAGAAACAGACAGCCAGAGAAACAGACAGCCAGAGAGACAGACAGCCAGAGAGACAGACAGCCAGAGAGACAGACAGCCAGAGAGACAGACAGCCAGAGAGACAGACAGCCAGAGAGACAGACAGCCAGAGAGACAGACAGCCAGAGAGACAGACAGCCAGAGAGACAGACAGCCAGAGAGACAGACAGCCAGAGAAACAGACAGACAGCCAGCCAGAGAGAGAGACAAACAGATGGCCAGAGAGCAAACCTATACTCCCCTCCGGGTCAGGAACAAAATACACATTAGATGTAAGTGTCGCAAAAATGATTATTTGCAGGTGAGGCACAGCTCAGGTGCAGGACCTGCACAGCTGTCATTGAGTTCAACAAGAAATGTGTTTCTTAATATCAAGTATCAAGGTTCAAGGAAGAGTGGAACGACGGGAGGCAAAGGGTCAACTAAGAACAATAATAATGTATTGATACACCAAAGCATGAAGACGGGAATGCTTGTTGTTCTCCTCCTCTTGCCTTTATGTTTATTTGGGAAGAGGTCCAATGGCACCAAGTTCCTGCCCTGCCTTGACCACGATACTCAACTCCCCGATGTCCTCAGCCAACTCTCTCCACTCTCCAACCACCCCCACCTTACTGATATCCCTCCTCACACAATCCTCCCATCTCAACTGTGGTCTACCTCTTTTCCTCCAACCTTGTTCCCTCAACCCATCCGCTCTCTTTGCCATTCTCTCTTCCCCCATCCATACCAAGTGTCCAGCCCATCTCAGTTGGCATTTCACCAATCTCCCGTCAAGCTCATCTGCACACCAATATCCTCCCTCAGTTCATCCATTCTCCTTCCATCCACCCTCTTCACTCCCGCAATCCTCCTGACCCAATTGTTCTCACAAACCTGCAGCCTCTGTTAGCGCCACGATCACAAGACCATAAAGGTCGGCCCGGCATTACACAAGATCATCAGAACCTTTCCTTCCAATTTCCTTGAAATCTTTGTCTGCCATTACACCCTCCACACTCCTCCACACATTCACACCCACCTGAATCCTCCGCACCTCGACCTCTGACTTACCATCCCTGGTCATTCTTCCACCCAGATACTCAAACCTATTTCCTCGTCTGATCTCCTTCCTCTCCAACCTGATATTCATTTCTTTTCTCTGCTGCCAAACCCACATCGCTTCCGTTTTCTCCATGCGCATTTTCAGCACATGTTTCTCAAATGCCTCCTTCCACTCCCCCAGTACTTCCTGCATCCCCGCCCACTCTCCACCACAAGTCAGATCGTCCTCATACAATATCCTCCCCAGAATATCTTTCATGTTTACATTTCTGCTTACGAGCTCCATCACCATGATAAACAGGAGTGGGCTGAGAGCATCCTTGCCTCAAACCAATGTTCACATCGAGCTCCTCCGACATCCCAGAACCAACCAAAACTCTTCCCTTCATGCCCTTGTACACCCCTTCCACCAACAAAACTTCTGCCTCTGGCACCCCCATCCATCTCAGTGTCGCCATTACTATCTCTCTTGGGACAGTGTCGTAGGCCTTCTCCAGATCCACAAATCCCAATGCCATTTCACCTTGCACCTCCAACGACTTCTCCACCAGTTGTCTCAGCATGAATATCCTATCTGTCATTCCCCTACCCTTTCGGAACCCCTGCTGCTCTTCTCCGATCTCCTTCACCACATTCTTCCATATCCTCCCATACCAACCTGAGCCCTCGCCAGCACCTCCATGACATGACTAAAGAGTGCAATACCCCCATACTGTTCCGCAACTTTAACATGCCCCTTCCCCTTCCATATCGGCACAATTAACCCTCTCCTCCACTCCTCCAGAATTCACCAATTTCTCATCCATGCATTCAAAAACCTCTTCGTCCACCTGACTCCGACTTCGCCAGCTGCAATTATCACCTCTGTACACACCTCACCAATGCCTGGCGACCTTCCCTTTTACTTCCTCTAATGCCATCCACACTTCCTCTACAGTGATCTGCACCAACTCCACTTTCCCCTCCACATAACTCAGTAGCTCCAGACTGCCGTTGCTTCCTTCTCGGTACAATAACTGTTTGAAATACCCTTACCACACCTTCAATACCGTGCCCCTCACTGTCACTAGCCTCCAGCCACCATCCGTAATCATTGGCCCTCCCTCACTTCATGCCTTTGCCATTCTCATCCCTATCACAAGCCAATTTATAAATCATCTTCCTCCCACCATCCTCTCCCAACTTGTACACATCTTCTATAAATCTCTACCATTCCTCACCTTATCCACAACTCACCTTGTTGCCTTCTTCTTCTGACCATACAGGTGCAGCAAACCTGCATCCGGCTGCCTCCCTCTTCCCTCGATTTTCTCTATCCTCTTCCAAACCTCTTCCTTTTCACCAATTGCCATCGCCACTTCCTCCATCCACCAAACCTGGCTTCTATCTCCTTGCCGACACACCCTTTCCTGATGTCCTACCACACAAAACTTCTGCAATTCCCCTAAATGCCTCTCTGCACTTCTTCCACTCCTTCTCCAAACCATCTGCTTCTTTGCTAAGTTGCTCAAACCTGGCCCTCACCCTCTGCTTGAACTTTACAATCTCACCACAAACACCACAGGCTTGTGTTGTGTGGTATCATGTTCTCCCACCACTGCCTTGCAATCCATAACCCTCCACAACTGCCACTTCCTTACCACCACCAAATCCAGTTCTGCTTTGTGCTGTCCACTCCTATAAGTAATCTTGAAGCTTTCCCGCTTTTCAAAGAATGAACCAGCTATGGCCATCCTATTCCTTGCCACCAGCTCCACCAGCTCTTGACCCCGTCTCGATTCCTTGTTCCCCAACCAAATTTACCAACATATCCCTCTTCACACGGCTCCACTACTCCGATATGCTCGTTAATGTCCACGGCAATGCACAGCATAACCTCCACCTCAACCATTCCCATCATCCTCTCCAGTGCATCCCTGAATTCTTCTCTGCCTCAGTCCTTCTCGTTTGTGGCCCATATACTGACGAACATTATTTGCCTCCGTATCACCACCCATGCCATAACTATTCTACCCTCCCACCTTTCCACTTTGACCACCTGCTTGCTGATCTCTTCTGATACGATTATTCCAACGCCATTACTCCTTCCATCCCCATCCGCGTGCAACAACTTGTATCCTCCTACCACCAACCTCCTCACCCTGTCCCCTTTCCATCTGACCTCCTGCACGCATCACGCTTCCAACCTCCTTCTCTGCATCATCTCCACCACCTCAACCCCTCTCCGCTTCATTGATTCCACATTCAAACCGCCTAGCCGAACCTCACTTCTGAACTGCTGCCCACCGGGCAGAGCGAGAACAGTCTTAATTAGTTTAGGACACTCAGGGCATCAATCAGCAGCACTGCCCTGGCTGACCAGCTCGACCTCCTACCCGAGGGTATCATAATCCTATATGAGTGGGCACACACACGCAAACGCACACCACTCTTTATCCACTCGCTCCCCTCCTCCCTCTCTACCCTCAAGGCACTCAAGACAAAGTAAAAAAAAAAAAAAAAGGAACATTTCAAAGTGAACACAGTAAATGCTTTTCACTCTCAATTCCAGGCACTCAGTTCGACCTTTGTCTTTCTCGTAGAATCTTCCTCATCTTCATCTCCCGTGTGCAATCCTCCCTGTTCAAAATCTCTACCAAGCCTCACACCCTCAGACCACCAGCCCACCACCATGCAGGGCCGACCCACGAAGGAAAACCGAGCCGAGCCCAAAGGCGCAATGACAAAAAACCAGCCCGCCCCGCTGACCAACTGCACCTCACCGAGTGTGAAGTGTATCCACAGGCAAAAAGACAAAACCCGGCCCGATCCATCAAACCACTGAACCTCACCGCAGGCCAAGCCGAGTCCACAGGCACAAAGATGAATCCAGGCCAAATTGCAGTACGAATACACCTCACAGCATGTCGAGCCATGTCCAAAGACACAAAGATCAATCCCGGCCCAATATGCAGCACTACTGCACCTCACAGCGTGTCGAGCTGTGTCCACAGGCCCAAGGATGAAACTGGGTCTAATGTGCAGCACAATTGCTCCCAAACATGGGCAATGATAACATGGGCAATCCATACAGGAGTTTTAAATAAAAAGTGGACAGGGTCTCAGCAGATACAGGTGAAAGGGGAGTGGTCTCAGCAGGTGCAGTGAAGCTCAGAAGTACAAATGGGAGACCTGGTGGAGCCAGTGAACAGCAGACTTGAAGTCTTGGAGTGAAAAAAATGACAACAGAGTGGAAGATGGTCCCTCCAGAGAGAGGGTTGAAATAATGAAGGGGGCATGTGCTGAATTTAGACTTGGGAAGAGTAACAATGTAGGGGTTTCTGACAAAACACATGTGACCTGTGGGTTACAGGGGTTGGGCAGAAAATGTGAGAGGGTAGGATGAGCAAGAACATCAACCTGTTTGTGCTGAACTCCAACTCAGAGTTAACCTTCCGTCACAATATGCCAAAATAAAGGAAGGCAAGATGGGAAACAACAACACCTTGTATGCAGGAGAAACCATATTCCCATGACACTTCAGATGAAGGACCGATGCACCTTAAAAGCTGAGAACAGGAAAGGAAGAACTTGGCCATGCTAATACTTCTGAGACGGCAGCTCACTTCAGGGCCCAACTTGAATAGAACATCGACCCAAGAATGGTTGCAGCTGGTGAAGTTCCAGTTGCAGCCCTGAAGTTCCAGAGACTGTATCTCTCCCAGTGGCGAAACAAATAAATAAATAATTAAAACACTAACTGTGGTGATGACGCAAGGCCGAAATCCATGCTGAGAAAATCCAGCCTGCTCTGGCCAGGCCATCGTGCAAATTGATGACCAGCGTTTTGGCTGCTTGCTATGATATAGTCATGCAACATCCATTCATCCAAGCTCTAAAGAGGTGAATTGAATCTAAACATAAATCAACAGTGAGAAGAGGACCACCCCACTGCGACCGATGCCTGGAATGCCAGTCTATCACCAGTAAACAAGGAAAGGACGAAAAGACCAGTCTCCTTGCCTGCACAGGGAAAATGCCGAAGTGGTGTTGAAATTCACACAAGTTCATGAGGTTTAGGGTCACCACCAACAAAATGAAAGATGGAAAAAACAGCATTTACAGGGGTTTGGCAGAACAATCCCTGTGGCCAACAATCTCATAAACTAACAAAAATACAATACAAAGGGCATTTTAGCTCCGACAAATCTGAAATGGCAACTTTCTCTATATTTTGTATTGCAGCTTTAATCAAATAAAGGAGCGCTAATCCAATAAGATGGGTTGATGTGAAAACAACAGGCAAGTTTGACTGATCTGCTATAAAGCAAAGGGGCATGTGGTTCAACTTAATCAAAGGCAACATGTGGATGACAAGTCAAAGGAGAAACTAGAAAATAGAATTTGAGACGAATGTGCCAATGGATATGCCTCGACTCACATTGGATGCCAACCTAGTGTTACGTTTGATCTTAATCAAAGATCACAATAAAAAATAAAGGTCATGATAGACAGGGTGAGAGAGGGGGTGAGAGAGAGAGAGAGAGAGAGAGAGAGAGAGAGAGAGAGAGAGAGAGAGAGAGAGAGAGAGATAGAGAGAGATATAGAGAGAGATAGAGAGAGACAGAGAGAGAGAAAGGAAGGGAGGAAGGGAGGAAGGGAGAGAGGTGCTTCCAACTCGTTATGGTCTGCAAAATGATACCCAAGGGCCATGACCTTTGACCTAATGAACCCCAAAGGGAATCAGTTCATCTTTGCATTGTCGTCCATACTTGTGCCAAGTTTGATTGAAATCCCTTTAGTGGCTCACAAGTTATCATGGTAACAAAAACCGATAAAGGACATCTGGATCAGTCCTGAATTTATATTTTGTTAAGTGAAGAAAACCTAGATTATCATTGCATGCAATTGTCGAGAAACATGTAACTAAGCTAAATTTATAAATAACAGAGATTATAAATCACCATGAGCAATTATGGCATGGAGAAGTGCTAGAGACAATATTGCTCACGGTTCTACCTTAATGCTGACAACCCCTTTGGAACGAATAATCAAGAAATTAATTTTTATGACACATTGACTTTGTTTTCATTTATACACCAGTTTTGTAGGTCATCTCCTTCCGGAGATAGGTCACTAATAATGCCGGTTTCGATGTCCGTCCGTCCGTCCCCACTTATTTCAACAGGTTATAGAGATGGGTTCAGGTTCGTTGAATTTAATGGGAGGAGTCATTATTTCGGTGATATACGATGAGCGGAAATGGCACGGAGTTGAACACACACATTTTTTTCGGCGAAAAAAACGTGTATAGACATTCTATTATGACTTGACAGTAACTAGACACCGGATAACACCGGATAACAAAATGTCATTTTCGATAAAATTCGACTTGAGCAAGAATGGCACGAAGGTGACGATATATAAACTTGATTTACAAAAAAAAAAAGCAAAATTGATGGCAAAATCCATAGTTTCAAGCAATGCTATTGGCAATAAACTGCAATGTTCCCAATCTGGGATCAAGCATCCTCCAGCAACATATTTTCAAATCAAAAACACAATCAAAGCAAGTTGCATCACGTGACTTGCTCCATTTACAGGAGCACATCCACAATAGAGGGGCAACGGCTTTCCAGGGAAAGAACATGAAATGTGCTCCATTTCAAAATGTTCAGTCAAACCCACGCGTGTAGTATAGATGAAGGAAAGTGGTGGCACTTGGGTCACTTGGTGCAATTTGCATCAATTTTGTGTTACCAGTCCAAATCGACTTGTCCTCCCAAGATTAATCACATAAAGTCAGATTTCTGAACCGCAATGAAAACCGTAATTGCATGCTCCGAGGAATCCTCCGCAACCTCAGGTCTACCTTCAATACCCGACACACAGCACCTGACAATCAGGAACCACCTTTTAGAGGCCATTTTTCCCCGCAAAGCGGGGGTTGGCCTTTTTCGGGCACAGTGGTTGTTGTTGTTTTTGTTGGTCCCCTTTTTGAAGCAATGTTTTACGACCGGATGCCCTTCCTGCCGCCAACCCTGTTTGTCGGTTTTTTTTTTTTTTTTCTTTTTTTTCGTAGACTGAATCGAGGCTCGTGAAAGAGCTAACATTTACTTCACAAACAAATCAACCAGACAAACAAAATATATAAAAAGAGGGAGCGGAAAACAAGATGGGGAGAGAAGGGGAAGCACACAAACACAACATTTGAGAGCAGGGAGATGTGTGGAAGGGAGAGGGCTTGGGGGCAGGAGGCGTGGGAAGGGGGGGGGGGGGGGGAGAGGGGGACAAATGACACGACAAACAGGGAATTACCAGTGAACTGGTACTCAATTAGCCGACCTCGGAAGGATGACAGACTGAGTCAACTTCAGCGATCGACCGGGATTCGAACCCAGGATCCTAGGAATCCTAAGCTGGCACCCTAGCCGCTAGGCCAACACCAGGCAATATACCAAGTGGTATATTGCGCTTTGCAATTCGGCAAGTGGTGACTCAGCACGTCACATAGTGGGGGTCTGAGTGGTGAGATTTCAACACAGTACACTTACATCACCAGTGAGGCGCAGTTACCATGGTTATGCGCACGTACATGTGTGCGGAAGTGGATTTTTGATTACTGCTGCTGCATTCGCCAGGAAAGCGCCATTTCAATTATTCACCTGCGCAGCCAAGCCACGGAGCATGGAGCGATGCCTTCATCCTGCACTTCCAATTATAAACGGCAAAGAATCCCAACCCCACATCATCGACAGAAGCCCAAGATGTTGTGCACGACACCTAGTTAAAAGCACCGTCTCGACATCAAGAGCCAGCAAGTATTTATCATGATAAAGGACAGCCAAAAGTGAGCCAATGACCATGGTACTCATGGACTGCAAAAGGCAAACAGTAAACAGAGCTTGGTGATAATAAGGCCTGCACAGCAACACACCTGTATTCATTTGTATTACAGTTTGACTGATTTCACTGTTTTATACATGACTGTTCATTTATTGTTTCTACAACAATAGCGGGAAATTGCTTCTCGAGGACAAAAATCACCGTCAACATTCACGTTCAGACCAAAATCCTGTGCAATACCATGGTGACATGAAGCTGAAACCCGTGCAGCGACAAATGCGGGAGATAGGCTTTTCATCTGCCATTACCTGCACCGAGCTGAGAGTCTGAAAAGTGAATCGTCAAAAACTCCATGGAAGGCAAGATGGGAAACAACAACACCTTGTATGCAGGGGAAACCATATTCCCATGACCCTTCAGATGAAGGACCGATGCACCTTAAAAGCTGAGAACAGGAAAGGAAGAACTTGGCCATGCTCATACTTCTGAGACGGCAGCTCACTTCAGGGCCGAACTTGAATAAAACATCGACCCAAGAATGGTTGCAGCTGGTGAAGTTCCAGTTGCAGCCCTGAAGTTCCAGAGACTGTATCTCTCCCAGTGGCGAAACAAATAAATCGATTAGTCCAAATCGAATCGCTTAGTCCTTGTCACACACCCAACCTGTCCACCAAGTTTCATCCAAATCCGTCCACAACTTTTTGAGATATCGTGCTATACTGTATATCATTTTTAGCCCCATCACTCAATGGTGAAGAATCACTTTAAAAATTCTCTGACCCGGATCCGGATTCGGATCTTCACCAAAATTGAATCAATTCTTCCTTGTCACATACACAACTTCTCCACAATGTTTTCTCCGAATGCGTCCACAACTTCTTGAGATGAATGAATGAATGAATGAATGATCGTTTTGAGGCCATTTTCCCCGCTAGAGCGGGGGTTAGCCTTGCGGGCCCCATGACAATCATGGTTCCCTGTTTGAGGCAATGTTTTTTTTATGGCCGGATGCCCTTCCTGACGCCAACCCTTAGTCGCCTCTTATGATGCGCAGGGATACGGTGTACCTATTCTAAATCGGGGTACACACCGGGATCATTCATCCCAGCAAGCTGGTACTCAAATTGCCGACCTCGGAAGGATGACAGGCTGAGTCAACCCCCCTGGCGTTAATTCAGCGATCGATCGGGATTCGAACTCAGGATCCTAGGATACCAAGCCGGCACCCTAACCGCTAAGCCAATTCTTGAGATATCCTGCTATATATCGTTTTGGCCCTATTTCCCAATGGTGAAGAATCACTTTAAAATTATACTAGCCGGATCTTCACCAAAATCGATTCATTTTGTCCGTGTCACACACACTTCCTCTCCATCCAGTTTAGTCTGAATCGATCCACAACTTTTTTAGGTATCCTGTTCACAGACAGACAAACAGACAGACAGGGGTAAAAACATAACCTCCATCCACCTTCGGTGGCAGAGGTAAATATTCACAGCTCCTATATACGCAAACACTAATCAAGCGGAGGGTAAATGGTAGGGAATGACTGTTTTAAAGTAATATGTATATAAGCAAGCATCACCAACGTCATCATCATGATCTCACGTCCTCCACAAACAGGTAAATGGAGTCGCGATCAAAGTTAGCAATTAAAGCACAGTAAGCCGCAATGAGCGAAGCAAAGGGACAGAAATAATCGATCAGATTTTCCTCAATCTGATGCATGTGGTGAACAATGTCCTCACAAGGCCGATGTTGAACAAAGGTTTACAGGTTGTCATGACAACAACAAAAAATAGTCACGTGATAAAATGGCAATTACGTACAAACTAATATCGAGTGCTTCCGTAAAAGATTCCAAGGTTACAAAACCCAAACTTTTCCTTTCTTCTGGAAGTGGCCTGACAATCGGAATTCACATTTTCAGAGACGATATTATTTGTGAAAAAAAAGAAAGAAAATTGCACTCTCACTTGAGAAATGTGTGAACATTTCATTCACATTTCCCTTACATTTTGAGGATTGTGGTTTCGATGGGGGTGGGTGGACAGATACGAAGAACAAAAGGAGAAAAGAAAATAAATTTCCCATTTTCAGCACTGCTCCATTGTCGATCAAGATGGATCAACAGAACCAGATGGACTGCAGATGGTGGTTCTTGCCAAACACCAGTCAGGAAAGAGAAAGCTTGTAGCCCTATATGGCCTACGATATCAAAGAAAGACCAAGGAGGATACGTCACGGTGCTGTGAGACCGATGGTGTCAGAGAAATTTGTGATGGAGAAGGTGCAGAATGCTGCAGCATTTTTTAAAATATAACATCAAGGCTCATGGAAAACTTAGAACATAAAACGGATCAGGACGCAACAGCATTACTTTCAGTGGTGTCAAATAAAGCCATGACTCCGAATAGGTTGGGTAACTATTCAATGTCCAACACCATCCATTGCAACACTCATCCAACCATGCCCTCATTGAATTTTCACCCCAAAACAAGTCCTGTTTTTCAAAGCTTGCGATGTGCCTTGTTGACAAATGCATTGGTTTGCAAGGCTGGTAATGAGCACCGCTGGGACTGACTTTATGATGGGAACTGCATGAAGCCAAGACTGAAGAAGCAGAAACCAGCACCTCGCTGCTGCTCTGACCTGCGGTTAGGTACTGGAGCTCCAAGGTTCTGCCAATCGGAAGGCAAACAATCTCAGCGGCACGGTCATGTTAAAGGATGCATCGATGGCGCAGGATGCCAGATCGGAGGGCAGCTATTGGGCATGGATTCAAAGGAATCAAAACGGAGCAGCAGCGTGAGTAAAGTAAAAGAGGACCGATCACTTGCAAGCACAGTCTCTCCTGTAATGTTTCATCACAAAACCTTGCCGGAGGGAAAAGAGAAAGGGCACTCGCAAACCATCAATGGATCAAAACAATGCAGCAAAGGCAACACAACTCAAAAGCTGCTTGAAGATGCAATGTGCCGAGCAGTGTTTAACAGACCATGTGTAATCCCCCGTAACAACCCCCCCCCCCCCCCTCACCTCCACCCCTCTCCTCCCCACTCAACATCCCAAATTTGGAAATCTGAAACTTATTAATGGAGAACAGCTTCCGAACATGGAGAGCTCGTGCCTTGGCCGACAGAAAGCCCGTTTTATAGACAACAATAAGTAATACAAGGCAAATGTCTCTATTGAATGTGCACGGTGAACTGTGGTGCAAGCAGGTTGAAGATGGAAACGGTGAAAGTGATCGAAAGGAAAAAGTCTTTACTGCGAGACTTTTGGCATTCCACGAAGGAATACCATATTCCTCCCATCAGGTTAAGATTATTTCATAGCATTTTCTGAAATGCAATTTTCATGACAATCAATATACAGTACATGTACTTTATTGTGATATTTGGGTCAAGGTAGGAAGACAAAATGATTTGGACAAAATCATCACACTACAATGGAGCTATGGCGCATGTATGAATGAATGAATGAATGAATGAATGAATGAATGAATGAATGTATGTATGTATGTATGTATGTATGTGTGTATGTGTGTATGTATGTATGTATGCGTGTATGTCTGCACAGTGGCTTGCAAAAGTATTCTCTCTCTCACCTCTTGCCCACCCCCACTCCTCCAAAGCTTTCGCACGATGATGCCACTTGAACTTATTACCCTGCGCTCGCGAAGCGAAAAGCGGGGTTAAGCATTCAGTTACGTACATACGTACGTGTGTGCCGTGTCTGCATTTTTTTAAATTAATTTTCTCGGCAACCGTTGGTCCGATTGACATTAAATTTTCACCATATGAGGGCCTCCTCCTGTAGAATATTTTAATGAATATTATGACGTCATATGTCACGGGGTACAGCCGCCATCTTGGAAAAACGTTACACCCCAATATCTCCCAAACCGCTCAATGGAAAAAAATGGAAACATGGCTCATTGTCAAGTACTCACCATGGGGAATAAGATAGGTTGATGATGTCATCGGTGCCTTAATTATGACGTCATAATTTGACAAGTACAACGCTTGATCTGATCATTATTTAAAAATATTTCAGCAACTGTTAGTCTGATGGACACAAAATTTTCACCATGGGAGCACCTACTCCTTTGGAATATTTTAATAAGAATCAGGATGTCATAGGTCATGCGTTACAGGCGCCATCTTGGAAAAACCGAAAAACGTTGCACCTCTATATCTCCAAAACCGCTCTATGGAAAAAATTAAAACGTGGCTCATTGTAAATAACTCCATCTGGGGGAATAGGTGTTGTTAATGATGACATCATTGGTGCCATAATTATGACGTCATAATTCGACAGGGACAACACTTAGTCTGATCAGTTTGAAATGTATTGAGCATGATCTCTGCAACAATTACATTGGAGAATATAAATTTATGATGTCATCGCTCATGTGATCTGGCAGCCATATTGCATCAAAAAAAAAAAGAAGTTCAAAAACAGAAGAGTTGGCTCACACCAACTTGACTGCACAGGCGAAGTATTCGATGAATACCATCTAGTTTCATGATGCTTTCAAATCAAACTTTAAATATTGTCTTCACAAACTATTCCAAAGTGATAGAGCTAAAAATGCAGATAAAATGTGAACAAGTTAGATTAACAGAGAAAAATCACATGATTCTCAGTTGCTTAATTATTCAACCACTTTGCCTAATTAACCCTAAATCACTTCAGGAGCAAATTATTTGATTGAATTGAAAGGTTAAAAAAGTGTAATAAGTTTCACCTGTATGGAATCAGTGGTGCAACTTGTAAATTAAGCTCCCTCCCCCGTGTAGCGAAGGAGTTTTTGAGATGCAACTCACTTCGTCAACCAACAATGCAAACATGAAGACCAAGGAGCTTTCCAAAGAAGTCAGACAAAGTGGTGGAGAAGCACCGTTCAGGAGAGGGTTAGAAGAAGATTTCAGTCACTCATTATGCCTTTGAGTACAGTGACATCCTTCATTAAGAAGTGGAAGACGTATCGTACCACCGAGAATCTACCCAGCCGGTCGCCCATCCAAACTCAGCAACCGGGCAAGCAGGAAACTTGTTTGGGCTGTCACTGCACAACAACAGGCATTTTAAGGCCATTTTCCCTGCTAGAGCGGGGGTTAGCCTTGCGGTCCCCATGACAATCTTCTCCATTTTGCCCGATTTTCTGCATCTCCCCTTGTTAACCCCCTTTCCCGCATTTCTTCTTCGACCATCTTTAGCCAAGTCTTTCTAGGTCTTCCCCGTCCTCTACATTCATTTCCATCACTCTTCTCAACCAGTCACTTTCATCCTTCCTCAACACATGACCAAACCATCTCAAACTGTTTCTCTTCACAGCATCAATCACACGCTCTATTCCCAACATATTTAGCAATTCATCATTTGGCTTCCTCTCTCTCAACGTTACTCCACACATCCACCGAACCATTCACATTTACACCCTTTCCAGCCTTCGTTGCTGCTCTACATTCATTACCCATGTCTCGCTCCCATAAATCAACACATCTCACACATGCAGCATACACCTTTCCCTTCAGCTTCAACAACATCCCCTCCTCGTCAGCACGCCACTCAGTTCCCGAAACTTCTTCCATGCACATCTCACTCGAGCAACCGTTGCCGAGTCTGATCCACCTTCTCCATTCAGCATGTCTCCTAGGTAGCAAAATGTTTTCACACCTTCCAGCTTCACGCCATCTCCAAGATCCAACTCAACATTTCCTCCATCTGCAGCTCCCTCTGTGCACACCTTACATTTGAATGTAGCTGCCACACTGGTTAATGACCCTCTCAGACCACTACATTTTTGATGAACCCACTCAGCGCACATTGTACATTGAATGGAATTCACTCCGACACCCTTCCTGCACACAGCACATGGCCACTTCCCAGTTCTTTCCACCTCACCACATGCTTTACCACTTGCCATCACCTTCGTTTTTCCGATATTCACCTTCAGACCTTTTGACTCCATACATTCCTTCTACTTGTTCATCTTCTCCTTCAGTCCATCCATACTTTCTGCAATCAACACCAGATCATCTGCATACAACAACTACCACTGTAAACCCTCCTTTACGTTCTGAGCCAGCACCTCCATCACAGCTACAAATAGTAGTGGACTGATCACCAACCCGTGATGCACTCCCACCTTCACCTCAAACTCACCACTGTTCCCATCCTTCGTCCTTACAGCTGTGCGCGCTCTTTTGTACATTGCCATCACTACTCTGATCAACCATTCCTCCACTCCTAACTTCCTCAATGCCCATGTCACTACTTCACATGGAACCCTATCGAATGCTTTCTCCAGATCAACAAACCAAAGAAACAACTTCTTCCTCTTCTCCATGTACTTCTCCTGCAACTGCCTCACAATAAAAAGCACGTCTGGTGTTCCTCTTCCTGTCACAAATCCAAACTGCATTTCGTCTGGCGCAAGCCTAACACTGCACATCACCCAGTCAACATCATCCCTACTGTCAAGCATGGTGATGGCAGCATCATGTTATGGGGCTGCTTTTCATCAACAGGAACTGGCACGTTTCTCAGGATCGAAGTGACAATGGATGGTGCTCCTGAAGTACAGGAAAATCCTTGATGAAAACCTGCTTGAGTCAGCTATTAATCTGAAACTGGGTAGGAGATTCAAATTTCAGCAGGACAATGATCTGAAGCACAAAGCTGAAGTTACATTGGTGTGGCTGAATAAGAAGAAAATAAATGTTTAAAGTCCTGACTTGAACCCAATTGAACATTTATGGTGAGACTTGAAGATTACAGTCCAGACACTCAATTGCAGTCCAAAGATGCCGATTGCAGTCCAATTCCACTGAGCTGGAAAAGTTTGTACAGAAGAATGGGCAAATATTGACCAATCAAGGTGTGCAAAGTTGGTAGAGACCTACTTAAAAAGACTCATAACAGTCATTGCTGCAAACGGTAGTTCCACCAAGTACTGACCCAAGGGACTGAATACCTTTGCAACCAATGCATTTTGGCTCATACATGTTTTTTGCAGGTATTCCTGACAAATAACCTCCTTCAAATATAATTGTTTAATTTGAACTCTTCAGTTGTAAAGAAAAAAGTTAATTTGGAAAAGTTGTTTCTACACAATTCATAATTCATCTAAATTTGGCATTATTGGTAGAGTGTGAAGGCTTTTGCAAGCCACTATACGCGTCTTATTTGTTTGTGGAAAGAAATGTGCCGAAACCTGGTGGCTGTACTTGAGGTGTGCATTGGAATGTTGTACCGAGTTGGGATTGGCATAGTTGCCAACTTGACCGCTTTGTATATACTTGAACAGGCTACCGGTTTTCTTGTCCAATAATAACGAAAAATACAGTACCGCTTTCACAAAATAATGTCTCACTGAAGTTTTTGATAGATTTTCATGTGACAAGGTTTTTCTGGCCTGAGGGTGGTTTCTCTCGACGCTGCGTGAAAACTCTTATCTGTATCTCATTGCATTTGATTGGCGACAGCTACCATTCAAAGTATGCAGCAGCAATTGACAAATGCTGTCCCATAGTACAAGCATTGTTGACCCCCGAAATGTAGGATGTTTCACAATGGTTGACTGACATGTTGTAACTCAGAGCAAAAACATCGTACCAATGTGAACCATGCCTGTGCTGTGTTAGCCGCATGCACGAGCCGCATGCATCGTATGTGCACACACATACCCGATATCGCTTAGCTGGCCGGCCATGAAGTAATGACATCAGATTTTAGTTTTTATAGTTGCATCACCTCCCAAAGCACTGCCAGTGTCTGCACGCATCCACAGTGGGTTCACAACGACCCTGGAGCAATTGACTAAACTCCTGGGATAGTGCATGCCCCCATGATAAATAAGCATTCTGAGAATTGCGCTGCAATACATGTCCCCTACCGGCAGTCTGTCGTCCGGAAACCTGTTGGGGAAATTACCAAAGTTCAAAATGCCATAACTTTGTCAAAAATGATTGAAACGTCGTGAAGTAAAGTTACAGAACTTGATCTGTAACTTATGAGGAAACCATGTATCAAGTTTGAAATCATTAGCATAAAGAGTTCAGAAAAAAAAGTCCCGGAAAACTGTTCTTTGCATGACGGACGGACAGACTGACAGACAGAGGGACGGAGGGACGGAGTGCAAACCTATAGTCCCCTCCGGTGTACACCGGTACGGGACTAATAACAATCAAGGGGAAGGTTAAGTCAAAACTAGGTGGGATGAAACGATGAAGGGAAAGACATAGCCATGAGACAACATGGGACTCTGAACTAAACTTTCAAAAACAAGCATTCTGAGTATTGCGCTGCAATACATGTCCCCTACCGGCAGTCTGTCGTCTGGAAAACTGTTGGGGAAATTACACCTATTGCACTGTGTGAATTATATAATTACCAACTCACGGTATGAGGTAACTCGGCTAGAAATTATCCGATTTGCACCAAATAAAGTTCATGAATGGTTGCACAGACCCCTACTTCTCACTAAAAGTGGAAACAGAATGTAAAATGGAGTTAAAACAAGCATTCTGAGTATTGCGCTGCAATACATGTCCCCTACCGGCAGTCTGTCGTCCGGAAAACTGTTGGGGAAATTACCAAGGGTTATTCACCCACAGGTTCTGAATCGTTCCCAATCGCTAATTACCTCAGGATGGGCTCACCTGTGATTCGCACTCAGGACATCGATTTATACACCTTGCAGACAGGTCAGCAGAAGCAGGAGAAAACAAGTTGTTGATAAAGAACCTTTCGAGTCGGTAAATATCAGTAATTTATTTTATTTTCCGGTTCACGATCAATGATCGATGTATATATATATATATGTTGCTCGGCTTGGCTCCACCCCTCCGGAAAGCACGCAATGTGTCGCGCTGTTGACGTTCGCGAGACGAGGCTGAGGGTGCGCGGTGCGGTTTGAGGAGAACTCCAGAATAAACAAGATATCCATTTTCTTAATATTTTCGTTTAATTAACGATATCTGCCAAACCACGTGCCCTATCGCAAATTCGAAAATGACATTTTAGTAGATTGACATGCTGAACAGATCTGTGAAGTTTCCACTCGATTGGATCAAAAATGAGGGAGGGGCTCGGTTTTAAAGGTCCATGCTTAAAAACGTCATCACTCTGAAACCATGTGCCGCATGACGTCATGCTCGCTGACTTTTTTGTTCGTCATGGGTATGCGATTCTGCCTGCAAAGTTTGACCTCGATCTGTTCAGCCGTTGCAGAGAAACAGGGGTCTTCATGTTTTCACAAAAAACAATATGGCGGCCGAACCCCGTGACCTGCGATGTCATAATTACCATTAAAATATTCTCCAGACCGAGTCCCCCCTAAGGTGAAAATTTGATCTCAATCGGTCCAATTATTGCAGAGAAAATCTTTTTTAAAGGAAATTAAAACATAAAATGGCACCGAGTTAAGGATCATCAGAATTATCAGAATTCCCAAAGTTCAAAGTGCCATAACTTTGTCAAAAATGATCGAAACGTCATGAAGTTCGAAACTGACCTGTAACTTATCATAAGGAAACCATGTACCAAGTTTGAAATCATTAGCATTAAGAGTTTAGAAAAAAAGTCCGGAAAACTGTTCTTTGCATGACGGACTGACGGACTGACGGACGGAGGGATGGCGTGCAAACCTATAGTCCCCTCCGGTGTACACCGGTTGGGGACGAACAAGGAATATCAACAGCTTTGACTTACCGCACTCCAAATTATAGTCCGGAAAACTGTTGGGGAAATTACCAAAGTTCAAAGTGCCATAACTTTGTCAAAAATTATCGAAACGTTGTGAAGTTCGAACTTGATCTGTAACTTATCATGAGGAAACCATGTACCAAGTTTGAAATCATTAGCATTAAGAGTTTAGAAAAAAAGTCCGGAAAGCTGTTCTTTGCGTGACGGACTGACGGACTGACAGACTGACAGACGGAGGGACGGAGTGCAAACCTATAGTCCCCTCCGGTGTACACCGGTAGGGGACTGATAAATATTCGACGTTGAGCAAATAATGGCAAAGTAAGACTGCAGATATGGCATTATTTACAATAAATAAAGATATCAGGAAAGGAGGTTCTTACTCCGGCCATCGACTTAAAAATACACCCCATGGTAGACGTTTCAAGATGCAAGTGCCACAGATAACGCACGCTTCATTGTCTCATTCCTCAAAGTTTGGAAATCTGGGTGAACTTGCTGATGCTTCAGGACTCTGAAAGTTTCAGACCATTTGTGATTACACTGAGAAAATCTTGAACAAACTTTTTGCTGCAAGATTGTGCTGCGTGCTGTCCGGCTATCACATTGGTTTCACATTGTGCAGTTCTTGTCCATTCTGTCCTGGTTCTCTTCATTCCTGTTTCACATCAAGAAAATATGAGTAAAACGTGTGTGCTAAAAGCGTTACATGGTGAGGAATATTGTGTGTGTGTGTGTGTGTGTGTGTGTGTGTGTGTGTGTGTGTGTGTGTGTGTGTGTGTGTGTGTGTGTGTGTGTGCGGGTGTGTGTGTGTGTGTGTGTTGGAATAGACCCGATGCCAATAAGAAAAAGAGAACAGAGGTACAGGCAAAGCCTCGATTACCTGTCCATATCACCACGATCAGAGGAAGTACGACGTACATTGTGCCTGGCGACCACAGTATTGAGGTGGCAGATGTACGGCTTTCAAAGCTGTCTGAGTTTAGTGTGATAGGAAACTACCTGCACAGCTTGAAAGTAACTTGCAACCTTGCAAATCCCCACAGGAAGTTATCAACAGCGTTCCAAAGGTGAATGGTAATCAGATGGCAGACAGTGGGCATCTCCAGAATGATTTAAATGGGTGGGAGGAGGGAAGGTATCATTTAAATAGCCCTAGCGATTCCCAAATCAAACGTGGGGAACATGCTCCTGAAGTTGAAAACTACGGGCAAAGTCAAACATCAATCTCGGTGAACATCGGAAATCAACTCGAGGGAAAAGAACCCTGTGATGAATTGGGAGAGGGAACAAAAGGGAATCGTTCATCACATCAAACCTCGATGAGGAACCAAAAGTGTTCAGGGAGTCACGAGGATATCAGGTAAGCATCATCGAGACAAAATAGTGTCCCATTACTCTTAGGAAGAAAGTGCACATTTTACAATGTGCCTCGTAATGAATAGCCATCCGAGGTGGGCACTCTTGGCGATCGGGCAATGAAAGCAACTGCTGGCTGGCCACTCATTTCCCCACAATGGGGGATATGTTTTAGATGTTTAGATCATAATCCTTTAGATCTTTAGATTTCTTTACATCATAATCCAATAATCCGAGCCTGGTGTTGGCTTAGTGGTTAGGGTGCAGGCTTGGGATCTTAGGATCCTTGGTTCGAATCCCGGGCATCGCTGAATTAACTCCAGGGGGGTTGACTCAGCCTGTCATCCTTCCGAGGTCGACAAATTGAGTACCAGCTCACTGGTAATTCCCTGTGTGTCGCAAGAGACGACTACCAGGGTTGGCGGCAGGAAGGGCATCCGGCCGTAAAACGTTGCTTCAAAAAGGGGACCACGGTGCCCGAAAAAGGCCAACCCCTGCTCTGCAGAGAAAAATGGCCTCTAAAGGTGGTTCATAATCCAATAATCCACCGCTTCCCGAACCCCCACCACAAGGATCCTTTTTTTCCCCCCTCCTCAAATGTTCAGCGCAGTTAATTCAAACCTCGAACACTACCAACATAAAGGTGGTTCTGCTGTGGTTGGTCACCTGCAACTGTATAACATGTCAGTGTATCCAACACCCCAGAAAAAAGCAACAGCAACAACAAAAGAACAACTACAAACAACCTGTAAGACGCAGATCAGCCAAGGCAGAGAGTACGGCAGATAGGTGAAACATTTGGGAGAATTGAGACTTTGATGATACAAGCGCGAGAGTTGGCACACAGTTAGAGTATGCCCCAAGGAAGATATTTGGCTAGGGGGCCATCGCAGATTTGTCCTGTGACAACAATGGTGGCCATTTTTCAAAATGGCCTCCATTGCTCGTCATTAGTCCCCTACCGGTGTACACCGGAGGGGACTATAGGTTTGCACGCCGTCCCTCCGTCAGTCCGTCACGCAAAGAACAGTTTTCCAGACTTTTTTTCTAAACTCTTAATGCCAATGATTTCAAACTTGGTACATGGTTTCCTCATGATAAGTTACAGATCATGTTCGAACTTCACAACGCTTCGATCATTTTTGACAAAAGTTATGGCACTTTGTTTATTCTAGAGTTCTCCTCAAGCCGCACCGCGCGCCCTCAGGCTCGTCTCACGAACGTCAACAGCGCGACACAGCGGGCGCTTTCGGGAGGGGCGGAGCCAAGCCGAGCAACATATATATACACATCGATCATTGATCGTGAACCGGAAAATATAATAAATTACTGATATTTAGCGACTCGAAAGGTTCTTTATCAACAACTTATTTTCTCGTGCTTCTGCTGACCTGTCCACAAGGTGTATAAATCGAAGTCCCGAGTGCGAATCACAGGTGAGCCCGTCCTGAGGTAATTAGCGATTGGGAACGATTCAGAACCTGTGGGTAAATAACCCTTTGGTAATTTCCCCAACAGTTTTCCGGACGACAGACTGCCGGTAGGGGACATGTATTGCAGCGCAATACTCAGAATGCTTGTTTTACATATATTTGGTACATTACTGTGGATAAACTGTTGTTGTGGTCATACAAGCTTGACATTTGGCACATAATTAAAGACCTCTAACTATAGGGTTATCATATATTTGTCCTGTGACCACAATGTTTTTAAAATGGCCGCCATTTATATGGTATATTATGGTATATGGTATATGCCATATGGTATATTAATGTGTATAAACTGTTGTTTGAATCATACAAGCATGGTATTTGGTACACAGTTAAATATTCTGACTATTAGAGTCATCACAGATGTGTCCAATAAAAATGGCGCCCAATTTTTAGTGCGGCAGATAGGTGAAATATTTGGGAGAATTGTGCCTTTGATAATACAAGCACGAGAGTTGGCACACAGTTAGAGTATGCCCTAAGGAAGATATTTGGCTATCGGGCCATCGCAGATTTGTCCTGTGACAACAATGGCGGCCATTTTTCCAAAAAGGACAAATCTGCAATGGCCCTATAGCCAAATATCTTTCTTAGGACATACTCTGACTGTGCCAAATGCCATGCTTGTATCATCAAAGGCACAATTCCTGCACCTATCTGCCATACGAAGAAAGCCAGGACCACTAATCCCAGTGTTTTGGTCACAGCTCGGAACATGTGCCCTCAAGGAAATCAGAAGCGATTGGAAATGCAGGAAGCAGCCGATACACTTGGCCATTAACTAGAAGGTCATGGGGCTTCACCCAGGAAGTGGAATTCAACTGAGAAGAACTCCGGCAGCGAGAGTTCACAGCATCGATCGATTTGTATGTTTATGTTGTTAGATTTGATTGATCTTTTGTTAAGCAGTAATGTTGATTTAAAAAAAAAATAATTGTGAATGGCATGATTGGATTCTCGCCTGCCAAAGTTCAAATCAGGTTAATATTTCTCTGTTTTGTTTGGCTTTGATCTCACGTCCATGACATTTTCAGCATACATCTCCATATAACAATTATTCAAATAAGAAGGAGAATTGCTTTGTAATGCATGGATGTCCCCTGCTGGTCCCACAATGAATGTTCTTGTTTGAAAGCTCTCAGCAATTGTGAGTGATATACAGGACAAATTATTTTAGGTATGCAAAGCTACAGAATACATTGCAATTTCTGAAGCCTATCGTAATAAAGTCATGTACCAAGTTTCAGCTCAATTTGTTAAAGGCTAAGGAGAAGAAGGCCGGAAAACTGACCCACGTATAACATGATATTTTCAAAGTCCATAAACAGCAAAAACTCTGTGGAAAATTGGCAAAACACCCTGAAACTCAAAACTCGTCATGCAAGTTATCATAATAAGGCCACACATCAAGTTTCAGTTGAATATGTCAAAGAGTAAGGGGGGAAAGTCTGGAAAACCACATGTGGGACGACAGATGGACAGACAAACGGAGAACAAACCTATAGTCCCTTCCAGTGAAACCGCTAGGGGACGAATAAATGAATGAATGAATGAATGATCGTTTTAAGGCCATTTTCCCTGCTAGAGCGGGGGTGAGCCTTGCAGGCCCCATGACAATCATGGTTCCCTCTTTGAGGCAATGTTTTTATGGTCGGATGCCCTTCCTGACACCAACCCTTGTTCACGCTCTTACGATGCGCAGGGATACAGTGTGCCTATTCTGAATCGGGGTACACACCGGGATCATTCATCCCAGCAAGCTGGTACTCAATTTGCCGACCTCGGAAGGACGACAGGCTGAGTCAACCCCCTGGCGTTAATTCAGCGATCGACCGGGATTCGAATCCAGGATCCTAGGATCCCAAGCCGGCACCCTAACCGCTAAGCCAACGCCAGGCTTTCGCCAGGCATTTATTTCGAGCAGAATAAATATGGTATATAATCCACCCTCCTACCCAAACACAGTTTCCTTCCATCAACAACAAAGGCATTCAACCAATTAACCCATCAACACCGATTTCACTTCAAGAGACTTATACAGAGGTCAACCGATTCACCTGATCACCTTTGGTGTTAAAATAGTTAACTCATCAAACTCGATGGTGTCATGGTTTGTGTGTCCGCTCTGAGTCTGGGAAATTGGTGGCTGAAACCCCACCCGAGTCATACAAAAGACCAAAAATGGTACTTCCCGCTTCTTTGCTCGACACTCAGCATTTTAAAAGGATAGGGCATGAACAACCATAGGTTGGCAACCACTGCACAGGCTTCGATGTGCCAAATGACCTCCTCCTGCGTTGAAGTTCTTTGTACCGCAAGGCACGTACCCACAAGGAGGGCATCACGTGATGCAACAAATATGAACTCCCATTTACACTGAAAGGTCGAGGAGCAATTTGGGAGAATATTCGATTTCAAACTGTACTTCATCCCTATTTTGCTCGCCGTATTTGCAATCGAAAATTGCTTTCATTCAAAATAAACATTACGCATTGTAAACACTTACTAATTGTCTTGTACCTTACCAGATAGCATGATGGTGCAATGAATAAATCATTTATTGGAGATGTTGTGTCGTTGTGAGAAGGAAGGGTGTTCTGGAGGGAGGGACTGTATTTTGTTTGATAGCTTGATAGAGAGACAGAAAATGTTCATTTCTTAAACATAAGTAAGATATTTATTGGGATTGAACACCGGGATCAATGACTCACTCAAGGTGACATTTGGAGTCTATGTGCTTTTGCAGATTGCTTCTCTTGAAGTTTGTTGACCCAGTGAAGAAGGGCCCCAATCTACCCACTCGTGCTGGTTAGCTCCGACATATGTCACAGAACATTTTATCATTCTCTGCGTCATATTTGAGTCACTAGAATTTGACTTTCTATGCTCCCTGGAAACTTTCTTTCCCATATATAATCACTGATTATTGGGATGGGAAGTCCCACAATCGGACCCCGTCACTGTTACCTTACTGGTAGAGGCACCGTCCGAGCAAGCTGATGTGCAGGCCAAACACGGGGGGAACATTCTCCTCTCCACCCCCTTCAATGTGTCTTCCCCCTGCTGCATCAGGAGCACTCTCCTCTCGACTTTCTGCCCGAATCTCCACATTTGGTCCCATTGCAGGCGCAAAGCTGGACTTGAGAGTTTTTTCTGACTCATTCCTCCGATTTATCACAATCGAACAATCCTAGCCCTAATTGGGCGTACTTTACTCTTACGGGAATGTCATGTATATACTTAGATATAATTATATTTTAAAAATGACCTTGTAAGTTCACTTTAAGAAAAGTTTCATTTTACTGTGATGAGTAAATAAGTTTCATAATTTACCACAAACAAATGGCTGCAATTTAATATTTGCCGATCCCATTTTAACTTTCTTTCTCGTTTTATTGGTGGTGGCTAACAACTCTTGCATCACATTTGTTTTGGGGGACAATTAATACAGAAAATCTCAAACGACCAAAGCATAGAGGTTCAACCCGAAACTGCCATGAACAAAAAAACTTTGCATTTTACAGGTTGGAACTCACAAAAAAAGGAAGTAAAGAGGTGGAACAATGAAACAGGCCAACAAACTCAAGAATCTGCAAACATTCGGTTAATGCAAACAAAAGTGCCAGAGTTGTTCTAAACATACCAAGATTTGTGAACAGTTACCACAAACCAAGGAGGAAAGCCATGTGTGTGTGTGTATGTATATATATATATGTATGTATATGTATGTATGTATACAGTCATACACCGTTTTACGCCATTTCGACCGACGTCAAATCCGACTTTACGCCACTCTTTTAGGGTAAATTTCAGTTCAGCGAACGTCATTATGTGCGACTTTACGTCACTCCTACATCATCATCTCCTTTATCTCGAAGGAGGAGAAGACCATGCCAGGCTACAAAGTCGCGAGGGAGCGGCTAACGCTAATGCTTGGGGGTAATTGCACCGGCGACTTCAAGCTGAAGCCGCTCTTGGTGTATCTTGGTGTAGCTTGGTGTATCATGTGTGTGAGTATGAGGATGAGCTTTAGGCGCAAATGAGGAATTGAATGAGGATCTTTGGAATGAACTTGGTGAAATGAGGCATTGGTCGAGAATTGTTGTGTGTGTGAGAATCTGGTTATCGTTGAACTTGGTGAAATGAGGCAATGGTCTGGGATGACCGGAGAAAGTGTATGAGTGGTGTATTGAGGACATGTGTAATGGTGTTGAGTGATTGACTTGCATGGGGTGCAAGTGGATAAATGGAGAGAATACTTGGTGTGTGGGAATAAATGGTGTGTGGAGTGAGTAGTGTGGATTGAGTGGTGTGGAGTGCCATGGTGCGAAGGAGTGGATGGGGGAGGATGGACCCCTTCACGAATACCCGGGGAAGGTAGTTTAAAGTTAGGTAGAGGGAGTAGGTAAATTGTTTGGAAATTGACATCTGTGGTGCAGGGAGTAGAAAGTTGTTGTTGAGGCATATCCTTGTAAAGCCGGTCACACCTTGACGTTTTAGCCAGCGTATGCCGACGTATGAAAAATTTGGCTACGTTAAGAGCACGCTGGCATACGTCGTAGTACGCCGAGCTCGTCGACAAATTTCGTGCATGCACGAAATTTGTCGACGTATGTCAGCGTATGACTCACACCAGCACTCAATTTTGATACGTCGGCATACGCTGGCTAAATCGTCAAGGTGTGACAGGGGCTTAAAGAACCGATCGACGTGTGCATGTGCACATGTGCATGGATTTGCAAATGCCTGCCTGTACGGCGTCGTTTCTGCGTATATCGCATCGTCCAAAAGTAAAGAAGCAAGCAACTTCGGCCGCTCGAGGAAAGAGCGGGCACGCCTACGACTCGGAGGCGAGCGTCGATCCCCGGGGCGGCCGGGTTCACGGAACCCTGAGCTCGTTCGTTCGTCACAGACGACACGACACGACCACCGGTGAAACTGCTCGGACACGTTTGGTAAAGCACGCCGTGGTGAAGCGGGCCACGGAGCCACTCGGCACACAAGCCAGCTCACGGTCGACACGTCCGTGCCGGTCACCCCGTTCGATAGAAAACAACGGAGGGACTCCCGACGGGGAGCGGCAAAGATTCAGGGCGAAGCCACAGCCTCCTCCAGTTATTTACTCTAGTTTTACGAATTACGGTGTTTGTCTTCATTTTAAAGACATTACGCCCGGTTTACGTCAAAAACCGAGTTACGTCACGGCTTATGGAACCAATTAATGACGTAGGCCGGGGTATTACTGTGTGTGTGTGTGTGTGTGTGTGTGTGTGTGTGTGTGTGTGTGTGTGTGTGTGTGTGTGTGTGTGTGTGTGTATGTATATATATATATATATATATATATATATATATCATGGCAGTTATTATAAAATAAAATAAACATCACAACCCTTTCAAGAAAAAAGTGCTGCAAAGGAAGGTGTTTTTACACTCACAACTTGAAAGTCCTGCAATAAAACATCTGTCTGGAATTTTTCCCCAAAAACGTACATTTTACAACTGTGCGCAGAAAAGAGCTGGTCCACCCAAAAAATGAAGATTATGAAATAGATAATGCCGAGATTGAGAGGAAATAAGCAGCACATATTGTTAATGATATATCATTCAGCTCTGACCATAGAAATTCAAAATGTAGATTTTGTAGCAAAATAAGTTCACTACAAGGCAGAGAGGGATGCTTCTCAGAAATCTGACAAATGTGACAATAGGGAACTACGAAAAGTTAATGAAGCAGATTTCAAGCTTTATATGCATATGTTTGACATTCCGCAATTCATGGTAAGCTTCCTGAATAATTACCATTCTCGGTGGAGGTGCATCCCATTGAAGTTATCACACAGAACAACAGTCTGTATAATAAGAAAATACTGGGAGAGAAGAGTATATTCCTTACAGGGAACGCAGTGGAATTTTTTTTTGAGGCACTTCCAGGGGCCAATAGCATGGAGAGGCCGATGATCATCGGAAAAGAAAAAAAAAGTCACTCTGGAATACAAGGTTCAAATCATGGGGTTGCCAATGCAAACAGCACCCAAGCGGGTATTGGCTAAATAAACGTGTGCATTGCAAAGCGCAAAGCAATCAACCAAAAAGGTGAGCATGCTCCGCTTCAATGGGATGCACGGTCCAAAAGGTCATTCTGTTCAAGGAGCAACTGAATGGCAAGATGATGGGCACTTAAGAAGGGACTTTTTGGGCAGTCACCAGCTACTGGGATGGCCGAGTGTTTCACAAACAAAAATCCATGTAATGTGAAGGTCATCACGGGAATGATGACCCCCCCCCCCCCCCCCCATCCTTTTCCAGCCCAAATGTCAGATCATTAGTGGTATTCAGCACATTTTGGTGCGATGTAGGACCTGCAACCCAAAATATGTGTGCAGTAATGGCTGGCAAATAAAGAAAGCAAAAATCTCGGACATGGTTGAAAAGTAGGGCAAGACGCTTATGCTCCATCACTGGTGGAATGAAAACAGTGAATTCTTCCCCTTCATCAAAGCCAATGACCATGGAGGTGAAATAAATAAATAAATAAATAAACAACAATGGCACATTTGTTCCCATTTTCCATTCCATGGTATGTTACCTTGAGCTTGAGGTATAAAGGCTCAACATTTGTTGAAAAAGAAACAAAAAAACATCCTGGTCATTCATGCAACTACAAAGAGAGAGACATTGGTATTATACAACAAGGTCGATTCAAGAGTGGGACATGCAACGATAACAGGATTGCGAATTACGACAAATGTTCAACACTGAGAGCTCAAACAAAACAGTTTGACAACAAAGAGTGACCAAAATTGAAGGCCTTTCCTCTCCGAACACCATCAGAAGAGAAACAAACGTGCTTTAGAGCAAGGTTGCCCGTGATTCTTCATGCAGCCAACAATAGTTGCAATGCAGAGCAAAGTGAAAGCATAAATGAAACATTAGGCAGAAATGCACCATCAATACACAACTGCAAATTCAATTTTATGAAGGCAGCAGGAACAATGCATTATTTAGAAGTAAAAGGCATTTTTATGAATACCCAATGTTCGAGTTAATTTTTTTTCTTCATACTTACCAGCGCCACTTCACAACACTGCCTGCCCCACCCCCTCTCCATCCCGACTATCTTCTCCCAAAATGTTGACAACCGATGCCCTTCCATTTAAATACTGATGGTCATGTAGCAAAATGATAGATCTCCGTGCAAACATGTGGAGGTCAAACATTACGGTGATTAGTTTCTCACAATTTGCGAAGCACAATACACGCAAAAGGAAAGAGACAAATTAATTTTTATGATTTTTTTAAACCCCATTAGTTTCTTTCCAATACATATCATACATGTTAAATGTGCAGACGACACCAACTAACACACGTGTGTGTGTGTGTATGTATGTGTGCATGTATGTGTGTATATATGTGTATATATATATATATATATATATATATATATATATATATATATATATATATATATATATATATATATACTGTATATATATATATATATATATATATATATATATATATATATATATATATATATATATATATATATATATATATATATATATATATATATATATATCTACTGTATATGGACATATAAATATATATATATGGGCTTATCTACGGTATTGGGACATTTGTGGCATGCCTCTATTGTTAACTGAACTGACGAAAGCACAATGATTTTTTGTCGTACAAAATATTAAATTCAGATGTGGCACACCCTGGAGAGATACCAGAGATAGTTTGGTGCAAATAAAATACTTCGTTGGATTTTTATTTCAAATGAAGTTCCATGTCCACCCTCCTCCAAAAGGGTGAAAACGTGACACGCCAACATATATCAAAATAAAACATGAATAGAATCACATATATGAGGTCAAGTTCTTTCCCTTATCTCTATAATAATAATTACAACATCATTAAGTAAACTTATCGCGTTTTTTTTTTTTTTATGAAGTCGTTTAATATTTTTTCTGAATTTTCAAAAATGTAGTGCACGTTCGTTATGGCGTCTGTCCCCGAAATTACGAACGTGAAAGATAGGTTTTCACTGATTTGTTGTTAATTTTAATTCATATTTTCAAGTTCTTACAATTGTGTAGAACACCAGCTTCATTATGCTGTAGATGTTTTTTGCGTGAAGAGATGATCGTTTGCGAACAAAACGATCGCAAAATGTAGAATTGCATTCTGTCCCCGTTACCAACGTTACCATATGTTCAATATTATGGCAGGTAGGTTTATGCAGATCCAGATGTCATGGGGATGGCAAGGCTAACCCCCGCTCCAGCAGGGAAAATGGCCTTAAAATGCATGTTGTTGTTGGAAACAAAATGAAATACAATCAATTTGCTTCACAGAATGCAAAATGATACAACAAGCAAATCATATATGACAGACTTAAGTATGAGTATGGCAGACTTAATTAATTAATAATGACAGACTGAAAAAAGTGAACTGAACAAGTGGAATAACCCAGTTTTAGGACCGGCAGAGAAGATAACTGAGAAGGAAGTTGAGGAAGCGATAAAAGCAATGAAGAGTAGAAAAGCGGGAGGGCTGACAGGAGTTCTGGGAGATATGTTGAAGGCAGCGGGAATCTGGGGGTGTGAAGAGAATGACAGAGATCTGTAATCTGGTGGTGAAAGAAGGCTGCATTTCAGTGGATTGGGAACACAGTACCCTCGCCCCTCTATACAAGGGGAAAGGTGACCCTCTGGACTGTGGCTCGTATCGAGCGATAAAGTTATTGGAGCATGGAATGAAGGTATTGGAAAGGGTGTTGGAGAGGAGGATAAGGAAAAAAGTGAAGATTGACGAAATGCAGTTTGGATTTATGCCAGGAAGAGGAACGACAGATGCGCTTTTTATTGTGAGGCAGTTGCAGAAGAAGTACATGGAGAAGAGGAAGAAGTTGTTTCTTGGGTTTCTTGATCTGGAGAAAGCATTCGATACCGTTCCACGTGAAGTAGTGACATCGGCATTGAGGAAGTTAGGAGTGGAGGCATGGTTGATCAGCGTAGTGATGGCAATGTGCGAGAGAGCGTGCACAGCTCCAAGGACAAAGGACGGGAACAGTGGTGAGTTTGAGGTGAAGGTGGGAATGCATCAGGGGTCGGTACTAAGTCCACTACTATTTGTAGCTGTGAAGGAGGTGCTGGCTCGGAATGTGAAGGAGGGTTTACCGTGGGAGTTGTTGTTTGCAGATGATCTGATGTTGATTGCGGAAAGTATGGATGGACTGAAGGAGAAGATGAACAAGTGGAAGGAATGTATGTTGGCAAAAGGTCTGAAGGTGAATATCGGAAAGACAAAGGTGATGGCAAGTGGTAAAGCATGTGGTGAGATGGAAAGAACTGGGAAGTGGCCGTGTGCTGTGTGCAGGAAGGGTGTCGGAATGAACTCCATTCAATGTACAATGTGCGCTGAGTGGGTTCATCAAAAATGTAGTGGTTTGAGAGGGTCATTAACCAGTGTGGCAGCTACATTCAAATGCAAGGTGTGCACAGAGGGAGCTGCAGATGGAGGAAATGTTGAGTTGGATCTTGGAGATGGCGTGAAACTGGAAGGTGTGAAAACATTTTGCTACCTTGGAGACATGCTGAATGGAGAAGGTGGATCAGACTTGGTAACGGTTGCTCGAGTGAGATGTGCATGGAAGAACTTTCGGGAACTGAGTGGCGTGCTGACGAGACGTGGAGTGTCGTTGAAGCTGAAGGGAAAGGTGTATGCTGCATGTGTGGGAAGTGTTGTGATTTATGGGAGCGAGACATGGGTTATGAACGTCGAGCAGCAACGAAGGCTGGAAAGGGTGGAAATGCAAATGGTTCGGTGGATGTGTGGTGTATCGTTGAGACAACAACAACAACAACAGGCATTTTAAGGCCATTTTCCCTGCTGGAGCGGGGGTTAGCCTTGCCATCCCCATGACAATCTTCTCCATTTTGCCCTATTTTCTGCATCTCTCCTTGTTAACCCCCTTGCCCGCATTTCTTCTTCCACCATCTTTAGCCAAGTCTTTCTCGGTCTTCACAGTCCTCTACTTCCTTCTGCATTCATTTCCATCACTCTTCTCAACCAGTCACTTTCATCCTTCCTCAACACATGACCAAACCATCTCAACCTGTTCCTCTTCACAGCATACATCACAGGCTCCATTCCAATCATCTTTCGCAATTCATCATTTGTCTTCCTCTCTCTCAAGGATACTCCACACATACACTGAACCATTCGCATTTCCACCCTTTCCAGCCTTCGTTGCTGCTCTACGTTCATTACCCATGTCTCGCTCCCATAAATCATAACACTTCTCACACATGCAGCAAACACCTTTCCCTTCAGCTTCAACGACACTCCCCTCCTCATCAGCACACCACTCAGTTCCCGAAAGTTCTTCCATGCACATCTCACTCTAGCAACTGTTGCCGAGTCTGATCCACCTTCTCCATTCAGCATGTCTCTGAGGTAGCAAAATGTTTTCAAACCTTCCAGCTTCACGCGGTCTCCAAGATCCAAGTCAAATTTCCTCCATCTGCAGCTCCCTCTGTGCACACCTGACATTTGAATGTAGCTGCCACACTGGTTAATGACCCTCTCAGACCACTACATTTTTGATGAAGCCACTCAGCGCACATTGTACATTGAATGGAGTTCACTCCGACACCCTTCCTGCACACAGCACATGACCACTTCCCAGTTCTTTCCAACTCGCCACATGCTTTACCACTTGCCATCACCTTCGTCTTTCCGATATTCACCTTCAGACCTTTTGTCTGCATACATTCCTTCCACTTGTTCATCTTTTCCTTCAGTCCATCCATACTTTCCGCAATCAACACCAGATCATCTGCGTACAACAACTCCCACGGTAAACCCTCCTTTACGTTCAGAGCCAGCACCTCCACAACAGCTACAAATAGTAGTGGACTTAGTACCGACCCCTGATGCACTCCCACCTTCACTTCAAACTCACCACTGTTCCCGTCCTTCGTCCTTACAGCTGTGTGCGATCTTTTGTACATTACCATCACTACTCTGATCAACCATTCCTCCACTCCTAACTTCCCCAATGCCCATGTCACTATTTCATGTGGAACCCTATTGATTGCTTTCTCCAGATCAACAAAGCCAAGAAACACTTCTTCCTCTTCTCCATGTACTCCTCCTGCAACTGCCTCACAACAAAGAGCGCATCTGTCGTTCCTCTTCCTGGCATAAATCCAAACTGCATTTCGTCGATCTTCACCTTCTTCCTTATCCTCCTCTCCAACACCCTTTCCAATACCTTCATTCCATGCTCCAATAACTTTATCGCTCGGTTCGAGCCACACTCCAGAGGGTCACCTTTCCCCTTGTATTGAGGGACGAGGGTACTCAGTTCCCTATACACTGGAATGCGGCCTTCTTTCACCACCAGATTACAGATCTCTGTCATTCTCTTCACAGCCCAACTTCCTGCTGCCTTCAACATATCTCCCACAAGTCCCGTCAGCCCTCCCGCTTTTCTACTCTTCATTGCTTTTATCGCTTCCTCAACTTCCTTCGCAGTTATCTTCTCTGCCGGTCCTAAAACTGGGTTACGCTCTATGTTGCCATCCCATTCATTCTCTGTATTCAACAGCATTTCCATATATCTTTTCCATATTTCTTTAATTCCATCTGGGTCCACAACGATTTGTCCCACTTCATCCTTCAAGCAACTCATCCCCATCACATCACACCTCTCTTTTGCTATCTGCTTTGCAATCCTGAATACCGCTCTCTGACCCTCTTCCGAATCCAAGCGTTCTCCGAACATTTTCCTGCATGCCTCCTGCGCCTTTGCTACCTCTTACTTTGCAGCCTTCTTGGCTGCCTTATAACTTTCATGCTCTGCTTTTTCTGCTCCCGTACCCTTCGCCTTCTGCCACTCCTTGAACTTCTTCCTCTTCTCGTCAATCCTCTTTCCAACTTCATCATCCCACCACCATGTTTCCGAGTGCCTCGGTGGTCCTTTTGTCCATCCACATACCTCACCAACGGCTCCCAACAGACTATCTTTCATTGACATCCAACCACTTTCAAGCTCAACCACATTATCCTCGACTCTACTCAGCCTCTCTTTTAATGCCTCCCTCACTGTCACCTCTTTCAACCTCCACACCTTCATTCTCGGTTGGTACTTCACCCGCCGTGCTCTCCTCGCACCTTTCACCCTTATGTCGCAGACAACCAAGTGGTGCTGTGAAACAGCCTCCTCCCCCGGGATCACCTTTGTGTCCCGGAGGTGCCCCCCAACTCGCCTACGCACCATCAGGTAGTCAACGGTTGTCGTCGACCCACCTGACGTGTATGTAACACGCTTATTATCCTCTTTCTGGAACCGAGTATTACAAATCAACAAATCAGCTCCATCAGCAAACTCCAAAATCCTTTCACCTTCTCCATTTCTCACACCATATCCGTAACCCCCAGGAACTCCCTCAAAACCGTCCATACTCCTTCCCACATGTCCATTTAGGTCTCCTCCTACCACAACAACTTCCTCATTTTGTTACTTCATTTTGTTTGATTGACATTTTTCGGATTGGGTTGCAAGCCTCCCCTGAGCCACCAGTGTGGCAGTCAAACTCGAGATCCTCTACTCCTTGCATTAAACCAAAAGTTCAAGCTTCCAAAAACCGCTCGGTCAGCTTGCGGGCAGGGGATAGGACCAAGGGTCGCTAACATTAGTCACCCCGTAACACACTTGGTCGAGAGTGACGTTTGGGACTCTGATCCTCGTCCCCGACACCCATACCAATATGTTATCCCCCATGGAGCTTTCTTTACACTGAACTACGTCTCAATTTTTCTATGCAGTGCTTTCGGAGATATAGAGGTGCATTTGTTTTCGGTTTTTCCAAGATGGCGCCAGTACCACATGAACTATGACATCATAATTATCATTTAAAAAATTCTGCAGGTGGAGGTGAACCTATGGTGAAAATTTACTGGTGATCAGACCAACGGTTGCAGAGAAAATCATATTTATTCTGTGCAGACAACCAGACAGACAGACAAACTGACTCAAATGCAATGCCCTCTTCTCTGGTGAGGGTAATAAACCGCAAAATAAATAAATAAACGTAACTTGATATCCAGCAGCAATTTGCCAAGTCATAAAGATTCTATTGATAATGTACCTATGTAGAATACCCCACTATCCTGTACGTACGAACGCACGCACACACACACACACACACACACACACACACACACACACACACACACACACACACACACACACACACACACACACACACACACACACACACACACACACACACACACACACACACACACACACACACACACACACACACACACACACACACACACACACACACACACAAACCCTTGGTGTCATGACACGAAACAAGTAGGATGTCAGAAATTGATGCCCCAATACAAGTAGGATGCCAGAAATTGATGCCCCGAAACAAGTAGGATGCCAGAAATTGATGCCCCGAAACAAGTAGGGTGTCAGAAATTGATGCCCCTAAACAAGTAGGATGTCAGAAATTGATGCCCCGAAACAAGTAGGGTGTCAGAAATTGATGCCCCTAAACAAGTAGGATGTCAGAAATTGATGCCCCTAAACAAGTAGGGTGTCAGAAATTGATGCACCAAAACAAGTAGGATGTCAGAAATTGATGTCCCGAAACAAGCAGGGTGTCAGAAATGGATGCGACAAAACAAGTCGGATGTCAGAAATTGATGCCACGAAACAAATAGGATGTCAGAAATTGATGCCCCGAAACAAGTAGGATGTCAGAAATTGATGCCACAAAACAAGTAGGATGCCAGAAATTGATGCCCCGAAACAAGTAGGATGCCAGAAATTTATGCCCCGAAACAAGTAGGGTGTCAGAAATTGATGCCCGGAAACAAGTAGGATGCCAGAAATTGATGCCCCAAAACAAGTCAGATGTCAGAAATTGATGCCACAAAACATGTCGGATGTCAGAAATTGATGCCACAAAACAAGTAGGATGCCAGAAATTGATGCCCCGAAACAAGTAGGATGTCAGAAATTGATGCCACAAAACAAGTGGGATGCCAGAAATTGATGCCCCAAAACAAGCAGGATGTCAGAAATTGATGCCCCAAAACAAGTAGGATGCCAGAAATTGATGCCACAAAACAAATCGGATGTCAGAAATTGATGCCACAAAACAAGTAGGATGTCAGCAATTGATGCCAAAAAACAAGTAGGATGTCAGAAATTGATGCCACAAAACAAGTAGGATGTCAGAAATTGATGCCACAAAACAAGTCGGATGTCAGAAATTGATGCCACAAAACAAGTCAGATTTCAGAAATTGATGCCACAAAACAAGTAGGATGTCAGAAATTGATGCCACAAAACAAGTCAGATTTCAGAAATTGATGCCACAAAACAAGTCAGATTTCAGAAATTAATGCCCCGAAATTTGCTGTAAGCACATTATTGCAGCACGCGCTTGGTCAACGTCACAATAGAAAATTGCAATTCTTCATCAAGTCGATGTAAAAACAAAAAATAACGCTAGTTTGGCCAACCAAGCGCCCCCTCGGTGGGGAGAGGGGCAGAGCTTGGCTTATGACTCGCCCCAACCGTGTCGCATTCAAAGGGAAATTATTTGTTGGGAATCAAATCAATGAAATTTAAGATTTATATTCCGTGTGCAGAATGGAAATTAATATCCAGAGTAAAACAAAGGGTTAATAAAAACAAAGGGTTCACAGTCGCCACGTGACTGCACAGAAGGTAAAAGTAGTCGTCTCATTATCCTGTGCGCGTAACCGTGTACGGCATCAAACAAGAAAATGAGGCCATTTGGCCCAACGTTGCCGTGGTGCACTCCAGGGTAAATTTTTGCTGCAGCCTTGAACATCAATCTTCTTGATGGTTTACGAAAATCTAAATAACCCGTTGTTGATCAGGTGACCCAACTACTACACACACCTTTTTGTTATAGCCCATTAAGGCTTATCACACCCTTCCCCAGGCTCCTCCCCAACCACAACTAAAATCAAAACTTCCTGCCTTCATTCAGCAATCTCATCATTCACAACTCCAGTGATTTTCCTCCACTCTCCTGTCCCACTTAACCCACCAAAATTTCCCGCAACAAATTAATCAGCCCCCAAAGGAAGCAATCCGAGCTTGCTCGCCATCATTAAGCAGCAAAGCTGTGATAAAGCAGGGCCCGTCTGCGGTGTACGACACCGTGCACGGCATGGCAAGAGGACCCAGTGGGGGAAAGTTCAAGGTAGTGTGCAAGGAAATGCAACTCGCCCCACGCATCTCAAAATCACAAACACAGAGCAAGCAAACCGGAGACTGCCGGAGACTGCCTTTTACATGCTAATTAGTCTTACTCCATGTCAAACCCATTTCATGGACCAACAAACAGGCCTGAAAAGGACAACTTCATGAAAAATAATGGTGGCAAACTGTGCAAAAGCAAGGATTTTATTAACACTGCACATAGTGCAAACCGTGGCCTTGCAATCAAACATATTTGATTTGATTCTTTTTTGTAAACGATACTTTTAAGTTGGTGCAAAATGAAATCAAAGAGTTGGCGAGTAGCTAAGGTGCAACCGTCCTGTACAATACAGAATCAACGATCCCTGGACAGCTATTGCCAGGGGTGATGGCAAATATGGCTGATGCACCAATCCAGCAACCACCATCCCTTATTTTCAACCATTCCCGGTCTCATTTACTAACGTACTTACAAAATGGAAACGGCAATGGATGCAACACCAAAGATTACAAAGCTAACAAAAAAGAATTATGATATTGCAAAACAAATATATGTCAATAATTCAAAGAATGGCAGAAGAGCAGAAAAAAGGGAGTGAGACACTGAGGGAATGGATAAGATGTGCTCATTGGAATTGCAAAGAAGAGCAGCTTCACCGAGATAGAGAACAAGCTCTACTAAATGTTCAACATCTGGACATTACGCTAACGGCTTCAGGAAAAAGTCAATCATACAAGTGGATGTTCTACGAGGTCGAAACAAAGCACCAATCATGGTCTCTATGGATGCAAAAAAATGCAAATGTCAGAACAACTGTTTACGTGAAGGCATAGCAGTGTCTTGCAAAGTATTCCACTGGCATATCAGCCAGAACTTCAATATGCCAACCTCAGAAAAATCATAGAAGTGTGAGCCAAAGGCAACGGTGGAAAACTAGGACACGGTGCTCACGCACAATCTGACCACCCCATCAAGCGTGAACATGCACGACAAGGCATTGCGACTCGACGTGGTACTCAAATGCAAAAAATAAATGATGGCATTGCTAATTGAGGAGCTGGCACCAAAAGACTTTGGCCAAAATAATGAGAAAATTTTTAAAATGGCCAACTACCAGAATCTGAACAGCGAAGAACCAGAGGAAGCTGAGGAGTGCCACCATTGTGTCAGTGATAGTCAGAACAGTGGAAGCAATGAAAGAAAACAATGGAGGCAATTAAAGAGAAAAATGGAAGCAATGAAAGCAATGAAACAGAACAATGGAAGCAATGAAAGAGAACAATGGACGCAATGAAAGCAATGAAACAGAACAATGGAAGCGTTCATGGAAACTTTGAAAACCTATCCCAAAAATATTACAACATACCAATTTTCAATTCGAGTTTAGTGACAATCCTAAAAAGAACCCTTGGAACTAAGATATTAAAACGCAACTTTGCCTTTAGTCATCCCATTAAATGAAGGTGGATACTTCGGCACTTGAGAGAACCATTCCAAATTCTAAAACCAGCAAATGGAGATAACCATCAATGAGAGAACCCATTAAGCAAAGTACACAGTGCCACCTCACAGAACCTCCCAATGTCTCAACACATCATTCACCCAGGACTCGACGCATCCGCTGATCCTCGCCCTCCTACGACCATTTCACACTGCATCTGGCAGAGAACACAAGCACCTGCAGGAGGTGCCAATGCAGGCACCCGACAGAGCCATGCGTGGCAAAAGCCCGAGGCTCTGTACGCCACAAATCCTGGTTGCTCATGTGAGAGTTGCATGAAAAAAAACTACCTATTCCTCCATTAACAAGAGCTCTCTCAGCAAATTACCAGACATTCTACAAATTGTCAGGCAAGCCCTTGGACATCAAAGAAGAATACAACAATACAAATTTGCAAAAGTCGATAATATCAAAGATTGCGGAAGCGGATGGAGCACTGTTGAAAGTGTCCATTTCCTGCACAAAAGTGTGCAGCACCCCCCATTGACTATCTGACACAACCTGCCACCTGAATTTAGGAGGAATATTAATTGAGCAGACTGGCGTCCAACTGTTCCAATCCATCAACTGAGTCGCAGCTTTGTCTGAGCCTGGAAGGCATCTTCATTCTTGAAGTGAAGATTCGATAATGCCACCATTTCCCTGTTGTGTGCAAGACATTTAAAAGCCAGATATAGCCACAGGAATGAACAAATTGCCATGCTCGAGGCAACGTGGAGATGAGCTCCATTTTAAAGCAGTTCAACCTGACTTTTCTGCCCTCTCTCTTTCTGCCTCTCACCATCACACACCGTCACGTGAATACACATATACATATATACAGACTTCACGGTATAATGTTGGATATATGTTCCTCGACAAGGCCAAAAAGAATGAATGTGAGTGAAAGTCGTCATAAAGAGGGGAAACGTGCTAATCAAAATAAATATGTAAGAGTGTGTGTGTGAAAGAGAAAAGAGAAAAGAGAAAAGATGGAAAGAGAAAGAGAGAAAGAGAGAAAGAGAAAGAGAGAGAGAAAGAGAAAAGAGAAGAGACAGAGAGAAAGATGGAAAGAGAGAGACAGAGACAGAGACAGATAGAGACAGAGACAGAGACAGAGACAGAGAGAGAGAGAGAGAGAGAGAGAGAGAGAGAGAGAGAGAGAGAGAGAGAGAGAGAGAGAGAGATAGTACCTGTAGCCAAAAAAAATTCTACCAAAGCAAAGTGAAGGGGTCAGCATGTGAGATCAAATTAAGTACAAGGATGCAACATTGAAAAGGAAGAAAAAATATCAAAAGGATTGCAGACGATGAGCAAAGAAAACGGTTCGATCAACATTTGGCCGTTTAATCCTACACACCGTGTTAACAGCACTCCAAGATATGATGGACCAAGCACAGCGAGGCCAACACTCTTTCTGCCTTTCACGTTTCTCCAACAATTTGCACAAAATCGCGTAACGTATGACTGTGTGATAATTAATTATATACCAGGACAGAGCCGCAAATTTCCCTCAAACACTGACAGGGCCAACTTTACCGTCCTTAGCAACCATAAACCAGATGGCAGTGGAACCATTGATGCCCGAGCATCACAGTAAAAAGAAAACCACAACTATGAAGGATGGTGGATGGCAGTAAATGGGGGAGAAGGGGAGAGGGAAGGTGGTTGTGGTAAGGAACAAAAGCCTGGTAAAGGCCGCCAGCATGGAGCTCGCTCACCACTGACCAAATCAATGAGAGAGTAAGTTGTTTGTTTGTTTGTTTGTTTTTGTTGTTGTTTTTTTTTTGTTGTTGTTGTTTTTTACAGACTTCAAGCACACACACCATAGGCCTCGATTATTTTATACAAAGAAAACAGGGGTTTAACGGATATGGTTGCCATTTGTAGCTGCCAGTATCGATGAATGTCATGAGGTCATTCCAAAGCAGCACCACAGTGAGCTGAGATTGTCATTTGGAAAAGCACGGGGCGAGCTCCATGCTGGTTCGATATAGCTCATGTAAAAGAGAACTTTGGGGTGAAGAAAAAGGCACTAAGTACCCCCAACCACATATTTTTCGTTTTTTTAGCACTCCACAACCAACAATCTCGGCCAATAATGTTAGCTGAGGCAGCACAAGATGAGAATTTGTCGATTTGGACCTGCCACTTTGCCCAGCACACTGCCACAAAAGCTTGCATGTTTGGCTTCAGAAAGAAAAAATAAACAGCAAAAAATTTAGGCCTTCGATTGGAGGAAGGCCCAATTCAAATGACGGTGGCATGGCCTGACCAAATGTGCTGAGAAATTGCGGGTGAACAGTGAGTGGTCCCAACATCAACAGGAAAAAATATATATTGAATTCCTCACCTCAAATAAATCAAATTGATAGGAAGATAAGAACCTTTGAAGAACACCAGAGTTTGTTGTTCATGTATAAAAAGAAGAACAGGAAAATGCCATAAAAAAAAAAACCATGTATTCAAAGAGAGACAGAATTCCAATAAAAACACAATTACCAAAAGAAGCAAATTATGTGACAAGGCCAAAGTTGCTTTGGACCACCTGTCATTCAGAAATTGCACCTATTTATATTAACACTGTCATATTTTACTCAACAATGAAAAAGGGCCTGCAATCTTCCTCCAACCCCTCACCCAACTCCCTCCCCCTCCCCCTCAAATCACTTGTTCACAACTCAGTTCCTTACTGCTGGTTTGCTTTAATGTAAGAGGAAGCAGAGCTGGAGCCCCCCTGACACCTTCCCCTCCCACTTTTTATAAATAAATAAAGAGGGAAAAAATGCACCCTCGGCTGATCGAGCAGCTTCTTCAGAAATTGCAAAAAGAACAAAAAACAAACAAAAATAAATCCACAAATTGTGAAGCATTCCCAGAGGTTATATCATGGTCGTTGTCGTCATCATCATAGTCATCATTGTTAACGGAGCAGATTCTTGATAGAGCAAGCAGAATCTTGACGATAGAGCGAGCACAATCTTCATGATCGAGCGAGCTGATTCTTGACAGAGCGAGCAGATTCCTGGACGGGGGTTATGTTTTCATCCCTGTCTGTCTGTCCATCTGTCTGTCTGTCTGTTAATCTGTGAGCAGGCTATCATAAAATATTGTGGATGGATTCGGACAAAATTTGGTGGACAAGTTGGGTGTGATAATGATGAAATGATTTGATTTTGGTGAACATTCGTAACTGGGAATTTTCAAAGTTATTTTTCACCATTGAGATGTGGGGCCAAAAACGATATATGGCAATATTTCAAAAAGGTTGTGGACGAGTAATAACAAAACTTGGTGGATGGGTTCGTTAGGACATTAGGTAACAAGAACAAGTGGATTAGATTTTGTTTCAGGTCCGGATGCAGATCCGGCCTGTCAATAGGATACAAAACGCAAACTTTGCAGCCTGGCGGCGGTATACACTCTACTGAGTGCCATTCTCATTAGGATTAACAATGAAACCCAGACAACCTCTATCATATAAGACCGTAATTCGTTTTTGTTGTATTTTTTGGTATAGTTTTCAAGATTCCAGTGAGTTTTGGTTTCATGGCTCAGATTTCTCCAACTACCACTTATACAAAAATATTCCCACTCCCCAGCTTCCCGGTTATTTTGACTTAATTTTTTCCAAATCCTGGTACTGATTTGGTTTGGACATTTGTCCAGTTTCTGCGTTATTTCGGCCAAAAAAGAAGGGAAAAGTTAAAAACATTCTGGAACAACACCAGGAGTTAATGAAATAATAATATGGAAGAGCTTGAAGCCAAAGTAGATACCAAGGAATATTATGTAGTAGATGAAAACCGGAAAACATTAATGAAACTTGATTTCTGTATTCGAACATTATCTCCGATCACAATGCCTTGTTTTCTATGTTCATGCTTGATGGGATGGTCAGGTCTCCAGTGCAGCTTATCATAACTGTAATGTCCCCGTCTGAAACCCGGACAACAAAGAACAAGTCTTCTGATGAATCGAAAAATTTTCCCTTAAATTTTCTGCGGTACATTGGCAGCTACAGAACTCGTACATCCATTGAATCCTGGCAGTGTGTGACTGTGTGCTTCTTTGTAGTACAATGCTTGTTCAATAACTTTGGTTCCTTCTTAAACGGATCACATCATTTGCTGTTTTTTTGGGGTTTTTTTCTGTTGCCAAGACATTCAAGATTTCTACTCTTGCAAAAGGTCACACAGCATGCACTTGGCAATAACAGTAACAAATGTATCTAGGTGCATTGGAGGATTGCCTTTTTGGAAACCTTGTGCCATTAGCAGATTTTCTGGATCAATATGTGGAGTTGTTATACCCTCTTCAGGTCAGAGTTTGGAAATATCACCGATCCCGATTGCAAGCAGTACATATATTTTGTTTCATACATCACACCTGCATGGAGAATGCAAAAAACTCTGCTTATGTGCACAGCTGAAAAACTTATTGATCAGAGCATTCAGTCAACATGGAGAACATATTATTCCAAAAAAAAAAAAAAGGGAAGCACCTGGGGAATAGACAACTCTGGGCTCTTCGTAAGAATCTATGAAACTGCTAATCATAGCGTGCAACACAAAACAAAACATCCGATTGGTATACGAGAAGAACACTGCATTAAAGCCCGACTAGGAGCAGGTTTGGATCAAAGTTCAGCTCTCAATGCCCAGCTTAGGCTGTTTCAATTATTAAGCAGAAAATTGGGCCCTCACATCAAATTGTGATATAAAACACAATTCCCTTGTTCTCATCCTGTTGACTGCAGTATGAAAAGTTCAGAAGTCAGGGAATGATGTCCTCAACCGGATAAAGTAAAGCGAAATAAATTGCGATAAGACAGCAAAACGAAAACATAGGGGAAATACCCCTGGTGCTGACCTGCTATAATAAACGGTATACTACACGACAAAGGGTATTTTAAACCAATTTTAATGGTTGCGAGGAAACGGCATCTAGAATCATACCATCATCATCATAAGACTTTAAACAAACAAACAAAAAAAATACCTATTCTGGGGGGCAATCCCCCCCCCCCCACCCCTCCCAATCCCCCACCCCCCGTAGACCTCCAAAGGATGAGTTTTTTTTTTTATGCCGTGGACAAACTTCGGTACATCACAGGTGGTGAAAGTTGTGGTAAAGTTTCTTCGATATAGTGTGTGTAGTTTGAGGAAAAAGCAAATTCCTATTTTGGGGGGTCAAACCTGGATGCACTTTGACCCACGGTAGACCCCCTTGGACGCCGTTCTTTTTTTTTTTTATGCCGTGAACAAACTTCAGTCACCACACAACATATAACATTTGTGCCAAATTTGGTCGCAATCCCATCAGTGGTTTCGGAGAAGTTTCAAGTGTTTATGGACTGACGAACGGACTGATGGACTGACAACCCGCCATCGCATAAGCTCCCCTGAACTTCGTTCCAGGTGAGCTAAAAAAAAAAACACCAAACAACTGATGTAGTGCTTTTGAGCAGCATCAGGCTGGTGATGTACGTGATTTACACCACAGGTTGCAGGTAAACAAATTAGGTACTTCCCATCTGGAAGGGAAAGTTATTGACACGGAAAGGCAAAGCATAAACAGTGTACTCATCATTCTTCCAAAAAAATAGCCACAGGCTAATAAAAGTGAGAACACGACAGGCTTGGGAAGGGTGAGAGAGAAGATGCAAAACATTGAAGCCAAAGCACCAAAACATGCTGCTCGTTGTGCCAAATTGCTCTCCATCGACCTCACAGTCAGTACATGACCAGCTGGAGCAGCAGGAAAGGTTGCAAGAGCTCAGCATGATGCGGGTAGTGCTTGGTACCTGGCAGCCACACAACGACATCTGTTACCGGGCAACCTGCCCAAAGAGAGCAAATCTTTCCAAGCAACAGACTGCCGGCTACCAATTCAACATCTCACATCAGACGCCTTGGCATTGGAAAGCCTTGTTGGGCTGATTGTGCAACATAAATTTAACCTTGCATTTAATTTAAATTTAACCTGAGGTTTCCTCCACTTCTTTCATCTCACTTTTACACTCAACAGCCCGTCTGTCAGCCAAGCTTCTTCCATTACGATAGATATACCATTTACATCAGATCATTTCACTTTAAACTGACAAACTGACAGGATAGCTCAGAAGTCATGTCCTCAACTTTCAAATATTTAGTCTGGGTTTCATTCCTGAATAAACTATAAACTGTTATCTTGGTGTTTTGCAAGCAGGGCATTCCATCCACAATTGCAACATCTAGATTAATGAACAGGTTCCTGGGTTTGATTCCAGTCTGAGCATGTAATTTTCCCACATATATCAATTTAATTATTTAATGCTGTTCATTCATCCAATTGCTTCACTTCGCCCCAGGTGGTGTTTATAATAGAAGACATGGATTTGTCCCCCCCATTGGAGGACGACCCTCTCATGTTCAGGCCGTTGGTGCTCCTATGGTTGGCAGCGAGTGCCCCGGAAGCGTTGACGGAAAGAGTGGCAATCATATGTATGGGAAAATTGCATGTTCAGTCAGGATCGCCCAGTAGGCAGAGCTTTTCACTGTTTTCCAGAGTAGTAGAGGAAATGAGCCTGAAAAATTCATTTTGAAAATCATTTCATGTTAGAGACAGGTATCCAGTGGGAAGAGTTGGGGTGCATTGGAAAAGGGTGGATGCCAGCTGAGATTTTCCCGAAAAGGGTAATTTTTAACCCTTTTTTTTTACCAAATCAGTATTTCCGAAGTGTTGAAAAAGAGAAGAGATGTTTGTAACAATATCCCATTTATTTGCCCAGCCATTTTACTCTACATGGGAGTTTTATACATCATTTTGTTGCTGATGATATTGCCTACAAAATGCATCTCAGTATTCTTTTAAAATATATATAATTAAGGGGTTACCATGGTTACAGTGGGGGTCAAAGGTCAACCTATGGCAAAAATATATAATTTTCTCACACTTTCTAATAGATAGGCAAAATGCCATATACAACTAAATTTACTGGTTCTAATTGCTTTTATTTATCAATCCTCACATTGAAGAGCAGTTTTTAGTGAGGAAAGATTGATGTAATACCCCTCGGTGGGCAATTAGTGAAGGGTGAAAATTAACCTTTTCTTCAAAAATACATAGAAATTGTGAAAAAAACCTCTGTTTTGTATTTACCGGTACACGGAATTGTGAAGTGTGATGTTATAGCATACAGTATGTATGCATTGGAAAATGTCTCCAAACCACCATGGTCAAGATTCCTAGTATTGTTTGAGACTTTATTCTGTTTGCCAACAACCTACGGATAACATAGTTTGATCCGGGGCTCCGACTACCTACACATCTTCATCATCATCCTGTGAATTGGTGCATGATCCCCTACAAGTGCAAGCACTAATGCAGGTCTTTTGTCCTGCATGGAAACAGCCGCATGTTTTTCCACAACCAGATGTGCAAAAGCAGCTCACAAGCTCCTTGCAAGCTTTTGGAAGAGGGCTCAGGGTCATCAAATTGGGAACGAGGTTTCCACGACTATCATTCTTCCATCCACTGGTTGTTGGATCAGGCAGATCTTGCACTGGGCTTAGTGACTCCTTCCAGACAAGGCATTGGTAGTTTGCTCGACGAATATGCATTTCCAGTGCATCCTTGGAGGGGGGAAGAGCATCAAGCGAACGCTTTCCTTGAAGGAACATTTCTCGGCGAACTTGATCAATTGCCGTAAGAGGGTGGTTTTTAGGTACAGTTTGCACACAAACTTCTCAGCGTCTTGGATCAATTGGTCACTAATGTTTTTAGACCCCATCTTCTGGAGGCATGCTGACTCTTCAGTGAACACTTTCAACGCAGTCTTCTTCCCTATACCGGCGAACTGGCTGACTGTGTCACAACCTGTTAGTGCATGGAATGCAATAATTGTCTGAATTTGGTCTTCTGGTAGTGAGATCTGATGGATGGGGATGAAGGGACGTTTGGATTTCAATCCTGAACTGAACCACACCTCTGGAGATAGGTGATCTCGCAGGCCCAGTGCCACAACCAGGACATCTGTGTCTCGGCATTGAAGGACACATCCCTGGCATGCAGGATGATCCTGGTGTCCGCCTCTTCATGGTTTGCATTCATGGAGTTGGTGCTCCTGCCGGTAGAAATCCATACCCTCATCAAATCCTCAAACCCGCTGGCAACAACTAATTCATATGTTGGCTGTAGCTCCTTCTCCGCCATCTCTATGAGAGATCTGGAAAGAAATGCTGCCAAGTCAGCCTTGTTGGCAGAGAGGCTGAGGAATGAGTTGAAGTTGGAGGGGAGCTTCACGTCCTTTGAACTGATGACACGTCTGATTGGGTGGGTTTTGCCGGCTCTTTTTACCCTTGTGCCAGGCTTGATGGAGACCTCCTGATACCGATCGAACACAACATCAACCCTGGAATACATGGGACCAAAGCGGTTTAAGACACTGGTACAGAATACATTGCTCAGATCTCCAAAAGTCTCTGATTTCTCAGGCTTGCCAATTGCTTGTATCAGTGCAGGGCCGTCAATGATCAAGCAGGTTTTCGCTGTACTCTTGGGAAGGTTTTTTGACACTTCTATGTCCTTGGTCAGCATTTCTTGAAGCTGGGACTTGTCGGTAGAATGGAGTTTCCCATTGGTGTCTGCTAGTGCATGTGGGACTGATGAAAGCTCATGCCTCAAGATGTCATTCAGGTCTACATCTCTCCCTCCCTGTGCTGCCACAAACAGTCTTTGGATTAGATTCCTGTCAGCTTTGATCTCTTTCTGTTTGCCAGCTCCACTTGGTTGAATGCTTACTTTGTACATCCTGCTTATTGATGGTGTTTTGTTCTTAGATAATGTAGCATGAAAGTCTGTTGACTTCTCAATAAGGCGAGTGGAGATAAATGTTTCAACTAGGGATGCTCCTGTTTCACCAGCCTTGAGGACTTCTTCTTTGATGGAGTCTCAAACAATACTAGGAATCTTGACCATGGTGGTTTGGAGAAATTTTCCAATGCATACTGTATGCTATAACATCACACTTAACAATTCCATGTACCGGCAAATACAAAACAGAGGTTTTTTTCACAATTTCTATGTATTTTTGAAGAAAAGGTTAATTTTCACCCTTCACTAATTGCCCACCGAGGGGTATTACATCAATCTTTCCTCACTAAAAACTGCTCTTCTATGTGAGGATTGATAAATAAAAGCAATTAGAACCAGTAAATTTAGTTTTATATGGCATTTTGCCTATCTATTAGAAAGTGAGAAAATTATATATTTTTGCCATAGGTTGACCTTTGACCCCCACTGTAACCATGGTAACACCTTAATTATATATATATTTTAAAAATACTGAGATGCATTTTGTAGGCAATATCATCAGCAACAAAATGATGTATAAAAACCCCATGTAGAGTAAAAATGGCTGGGCAAATAAATGGGATATTGTTACAAACATCTCTTCTCTTTTTCAACACTTCGGAATACTGATTTAGCAAAAAAGGGGTTAAAATGACCCTTTTCGGGAAAA
>NC_136264.1:68141729-68179229 GCF_964187855.1 Myxine glutinosa | reverse complement strand
TCGTATTAGCTTGTACGACTTAAAATGAGCGAGTTTTGTTTTCACGTTTGGGCCAGTTTTACATGTTGTATCCCTAAATAATTAAACGAACGTTTTTTCTGGCTTACAATTTTATTTGAAGTCACACCTGCCTCAAAATACGCTCACTTATATGGAATTGAACGCTGAATCCGAAAATGTAAGTGAAATTGCCTTGTTGTTTTTTTTAAACATTATCTTCTATATATTCTAAATATATATCTGTGCAGTGTCTGTCTTGTGTTGTCTTGTCTTGTGTCGTCTTGTCTTGTGTCGTCACTGAACGACTCCCTCAAACTTTTGTGAAATCGTACTATTCCAACTTGACCCACGGCGGGAGTATGCGCTCTACTGAGTGGCGTTCTAGTTTTGACTGTTCTCCATTTCACGCCTTTAATAAATAAATAAATAAAAATTTCTCACTCTCTGAATCCCATTTTCTGGCCAAACTGAGTGATCTCTCTCAGCATTAGTGTGGTTTGTAGATTTTCTTGATCAGCAAAACTCAGTAAAACAGAACTCAGCATTATTGTTTACAAAAACAGAGGTCACGATTCAGTTTCCTCAGATTATGAATGTATTAGTATGAACACGTGATTAAACTAGAACGACACTCAGTGGAGCACATATCTACGCCAGGCTCAACAGTATACGTTTTGTATCCCACTGATAGGCCGGATCTGGATTCGGACCTGAACCAAAATTTCATCAGCTCGTTTCTTGGCACCGAACCAACTCATCCACCAAGTGGTCATAACTTGTCCAAAACCTTTTGAAACACCATGCTATATATCGTTTTGCCATAATCTCTCAATTGATGAAGAACCACTTAATTTTTTTAACCTCTCATATCCTGATTCTTCGTTTTTAGCCCCATCTCTCAATGGTGAAGAATCACTAAAATAATTATAATATCCGGGATCCAGATGTGGATCTTCACCAAAATATAATCATTTCAGCCCTGTCACACACAAAACCTGTCCACCAAATTTCGTCCAAATCCGTCCACAACTTTGAGATATCCTGTTCACCGTCAGAAAGACGAACAGACAGACAGGGTTGATTAATTTACAAACCCGACTCACCTGGTCATTAACGCAACAGTACAAAACGGTTATAAACCTTTGCATGCTCCACAATAATAACCGGCTTAGGGTAGTTCGCATGAGGGTCAGCAATCAAAATACGTTAATTGTACATTGTAAATGCATTAATTGTATTTTAATAACGATCAAAATCCATCAAAATCGTGAGGTTGCATCCATGATTCAATAGGAGGGAATCGGGAAGGGACATAATGGCGCAAGACGTGAGCCCCCCATTCACATGTCGTTTGGGGAAAAAAATTGAGGGCTGGGCACGTGGTGCAGATAGAGGAAGAGAAAATGGCAAAGAAAGTTGATGGATTGAGGGAGCATGGAACTATCATGGAGCATGGTGGAAGGGTATGAGGAAACGAGGTCGAGCTTGGCTGAGATGAAAAGATTGTGAGAATAGTATATTAAGAAGTACATTAAGTAAGATGGGGGTGGTCGGAGAATGGAGAGAGTGGGCTGGGGGACACAGAGCAGTGGGAGTATTGCATAAAGGGAGGGGCAGCTTGGTAACACAAGGCCTCACCCCCATATAAAATTCAACAAGGAAGAAGAAGAAAAGTGCCTTTGTAGAAATTATGAAAGTTATGAAAAGAAATTATGAAATTAGAAATTATGAAATTATGAAAAATTTGTAGAAAATTTTCAGAATCATTGGAATCTCCTGCGATGAAGTTAACTCCGAGGGCCTCTCACTCACTCACCGCAGGCAGGTTGGTGGTCTTTCTGTCTTTTACCAACTCCTCTCCGGCCTTGCTCCCCCAGCTCTTTCTGCGCTCTGTCCCCCCAATATTCCTTCAGGTCGCACAAGATCTGCCTGCAACCCTCTTATGGTTAAACTGCCAAAATCAAGACTCTCTGCTCACCTTCACTCCTTCATTCCTCTTTTCTCCTGCCTCTGGAACAAACTCCCCCACTCCCTTCAATCCCACTCCTCCCTCCAGGTCTTTAAAACAGCTGTTCACCACCATCTCTTATCTTCCCCCATCCAAAACCTTGATCTTTTCTACCCCCGCTAATTCACCCCAGATACACCTTTTTGGGGGGGGGGGGGGGGGGGGGGGGAAATCCAACTTCTTTCCTGGAAGTCCTTGCAGGGTCCATATGTTTTATACCTCTCCCACCTCCCCCCAAGCCCTCCCCCTCCCACATTTCTCCCGTTGTCCCTGCTCTCAAATGTTGTGTTTGTGTCCTTCCCCCTCTCTCCCCATGTTGTCTGCCGCTCCCCTTATTTTTTGTGTTTTGTGTGTCGGTTTGATTTTTTGTGTGATTAATGTTAGTTCTTTCACGAGCCTCGATCTTGTATACAAAAAAAAAAAAAAAAAAGAATGTGTGTGAATTTCTACTCACGTGGGGTCATACGTTGGTTAGATACTAACTGCCAATCCTCCATTTCCGTTACACCCGAAGAACGTGTCAAAATGGGAGTAAAGGTGAATGTTCCAACGAGATGCAACAAATGCTCCCCAGAAGCTGGTAAAAGATTTCGGCGGGTAAACCCATCATGAAATGTTGATTTTCGACTAATACACCAATGCTTCAGGATCACCAGAGCGGTGGTTAAAACAAAATGAATATTCCACCAGCAAAAGGCGATCCAAAAATGGCGGGGGGGGAAAAAAAAACCCCGGGATGCAGAAAGGTTTGTCCCCTCTGGGTAGGGGACTAGTAAATGCTTAGACGATCAGAGCGACATTTATTTGTTCATTTGGAAATTTGCTTTTTTGTGGAATATTTTTATAAAGTACTAAAAGCTAGTAGGTGTACCCTAATAGGTGTATAAGTGTATAAGAGGACAGGTCACATTATGATATGGGATATGATAGGATGGGATAGTTATAGAACAACAATTGTGTGCCAACAGAATAATTGGAAACAATAACAACACAGGCAATCCCTTCAAGAGCCGGCTACTGCAATAGCAAATGCTTTGAGAAAAATCCACTTTGGCTACACCGAATGGAATAAAAGGAGTTGGAAGTAAATTTGGATGGACTCGGCAGATTGTATGACATAGTTTACAACGTGTGTGGTGTGTGTGTGTGTGTGTGTGTGTGTGTGTGTGTGTGTGTGTGTGTGTGTGTGTGTGTGTGTGTGTGTGTGTGTGTGTGTGTGTGTGTGTAGAAACAGAATACATATACCGTATATATATATATATATATATATATTAATCTATTATTATTATTGTTATTATTATTATTACACATTCACTCCCAACACTTAATTGCTATGGTTATTAGAAATCAGCCATGCTTGCAAAATTATCAGAGAAATAAATAATTCAAGAGCGATTCAATCAATGCACACAAGGAAAGCGCATGCGCATTAATCAGAAGTTCTGTGGCATGCTTTCAAAACAAGAATGCTTTCCAAGTACTTGGAAGAAGGAGTGTGGGCTTGAGGGGGAGAAAAAAGAAATGCTAAAAGGGTTTGGTTTCTCCAAAAGTAATATGCCAACTGTGTACAGATTACAACGCTCAATCTTTACTGCACCACTCAGATCATTTGTTGTGTACGCCTCTTTCTCTAACAATCAATCCAGCCGAGTATTTAACGAATGCGATATTTAAAAGTATAATTTGTTTCCTCACAATAAATAAATAAATAAATAAAAGATCTTTCATAAACTGACACGGAGAAACCGAGCATTCCGCTCCCAGGAGAGTCATGTTCACAAAGCTTCTTCCGAGCTAAATCCTTGAACACGGATGATTTCTATTTAAATTGGAAACAGTGCATTCACAAAATAATAACAATCATTAAAGAAATGTAGCGCAGAAAAAAAGTCGAAATAACACGGCAATTATTTAAGCACAATAATCAAAGTAAGTTTCAGTGGAGGCACCAAGATTGGCCCATGGAAACCACTGAAGCTGGGATCTTTTCGACATCAACGATTTGGAGCACGACAACCAAGTACCAGCGGCTACGATGGAAAAAGCTTCCAAAAGAGTGTAAAATATATTAGAATCTCCTACATATCCTAAATGGGGTGTTGAGAAATTGAATTTGAGTCGGAGAGGGAGGGAGGTGCATAAAAGGGGGGTTAATATAAATAAAACCATAAAATAACGATTCCAAACCCACAAGCCAACCTTTGCGCATGTCAAATAATGACAATGATTTTCATCGAAACCATCTTGTGTTGAAATTAACTTGAAATGTGAAATGGCCACAATCTTTGAACACAGCAGGAAAAGGCTCTCCAGAAAACACAGCCCTTCCGAGACAAATGCAAGTAATCTCGACACTGTAATTTTCCCCGTATACAATTAAGCTTTTCGGTGAACTTTTAAAGAGCGGAGGCGATCTCTTGGTTCTCAGTGATTGTGCAACTTCATGACCACCATTAATCCTTCAAGCGCATTTTACTGCTTACCTCGGTTTCCAATAATCGTCGTGAAGTGCAATCAATAGACAAGGTCCTCACTGTTGAAGGGCAGGTAATATTTTGATGAAAATAGATTTTGTGATTTTATGATATTTCTACGTCAACATCCAGCAAGTTTGATGTGATGCATGCAATTACATGTACAATGAAAATGTCAAGTATATCGCTTTGCCCAGTCTTGTACACCAGAAGTTCAGCATTGAACATGTCAAAACAGGCCTTCAATGCTCCAGGTTGCATTTCCCAAACACAAGTTACAATAGTATTTCTAGACCTAGTCTTCATTTCTCCCCCCCCCCACCCGCCCCTAACCCCTTAATATTTTGTCTTCATTCTCATTTTTACTTGCACACTGCAGAATGCTCACCTTTCATCAAGGATTTCAGTTTTAACCTTTCTGACGTCAAATCAATCCTTTTCTACAACAGCATCATCTCAGATTAATCAGTTCAGATTCAAACCAAGTCACTCAACCTTAAACATGCTGCGTCTGCTCCCCCACACTGGATGGAGGCCGTCAATCTACGATATAAGAGATATTACAACATTTGGTTGGTCTGTGTCTGTGCCGCCATTTTTCTCAGAGGTGGCTGAAAGGATCTTCGTCAAACTTTCAGAAGTTAATCAGTGACTGCCTGTGAGTGTTTTCGGAAAAAGAAAAAAAAAACATTCTTGAAAAAAAACTTGTTTTTTGGGAATTTAAAATAAAATAAATCGCTCAAAAGTGCCTGTCTTTTTGATAATGACAGTTATATACACGTACACATTCGCAGAAACAAATACAAAACAATTACCAGACATTTGACCACAAATAATTAATCAAACAATTCCGGAAGCAGTCGAAGTTGGTGGTAAGGCTTCTTCTTATTATTAATCCTGAACGTCATCAAACTCAACTCAGAAACGTGATCAATGCTACATTCACCGGCATATATTCAACGAAAAGGTAAAATGATGATTTTACATTTGTGATGGATTCTGATTTGGAAGCAATTGCTTCTCATTATACTTGCACTCATTTCAAATATGTTAATGTTTCTTTTTCGCTTGAGCAACGCCGGCAACTCCAGCTATAAATGCGTATGTACTCTACTCGGGGTACAAATACAAATACAACTTTGTCTGGGAGACAACATAGGCTATGTGGCTGTGGCTGCGAATCATTTATCTCCTCTCCCTGAGTAATCTGGAATGCACCAAGGCAGTGTTTGAGGCCCAATCCTATTCCTAATCTTCATCAACGATCGCTCTGACTCTGGAACATCGCCTTTATCGATTTTCGGACGACTTCACCTTCTGCTGTGTCATCCCTCATCCTTCAGACAGGCAGGCTGCAGCCTTTTCCCACTCTTCAGGCCTTGACAAAATCTCAAGCTAATCAAAGACTATGTCTAACAATTGGCAAATCCAACACTGTCATAGTGTCATACTCTCAGTGAAAGGACCATCCAGCAAACCCTCTTATATACTTTCTTGACAATCATCTTGAAGAAGTCCAGTCACTCAAACTCAACTCTGATCTTCCTTGAGCAAAGCACATTTCCAAATTTGCCTCCAAAGCCAGTTGCCGAATGGGCATCCTCCATCATCAAAAGTCATTCCTTGACACATCTAAACGCTCAACTACCTAAAAGGTCTTCATACACAGCTTTATGGAATACTGCTCTCCACCTGGGCTTACTCCCCTGCCTCAGACCTCATTCAACTTAACCCTGCAGAAACAAGCCCTTCAAGATCATTAGAATCTCCTGCGATGAAGATGAGTCTATGGGCCTATCGCTTTGCCATCACAGCCAGGTCAGTGGTCTATTTGTCCTCTACAGCCTCCCACTGGTCTTGCACACTCTATAGGTTTCTGCAGGGTCCATGAGCAACTCCCTTTTGTTGAAACTTCGAAAATACAGAATTACTGTTCACCGCCACACATTTGTTCCTCTTCATTCCACACCTGTGGGATCAACTTCCACATTTTCCTCAATCTCATTCTTCCCTCTGGGTATTCAAGACAGCTGTTCACCACCTTTTCAGATCATCCCCCACCTGAAACCATTATATTTTATAATCCCCCCCAAATGCCTCCGTTCCAAATTTCAAGTTTCCACCCCGAATGCTTGCGTTGCTTCTGTATCCATCTTGTTCTTCCCATGCATCCACTCCTTCCCCTCCTTCTTCCCCACATCCTTTATTTGTCCAGGTCTCACCCTATTTTGTCCCTCATTGTTGCTAGTGGTGTCCCCCACCCTTTCTTTCTACTGTTCCTTTAGTTATTTTATGTCCTGATCCATTCTGCTCAAGATTCTCCATTCAGGCCTTGACGTTATATAAAAAAAGAGACCAAAAGTCTAACAGTGGCGTAGCCGGGCTTGTAAAATATTATAAACCACAAACACACATGATTAGCTTTTTAAACAGTCGCTAATGCTATTTATAACATTAAACAAAGAAATTAGGAGTAATCCAGACATCCATGAGGTAAGTTTTACTTACAGAACTGAGCGAAGATCTACTGTAATCTATATACCCCACAAGGGTTGGAGGTGTGCTCATTTACAAAGCAGCTAGCTAGTGCTTGCCAAGCCAGCCATTCCTTAAGGGTTTTGAATGGAGTGCTTGCTCGAATGCTTAAACCACTTGGCGATCTCTCCACAAGAAACTTGGTAAATGAACACGCACCCGATGTTCTTGAGACCCGACCATAGATCGACTGTAATCTATATACCCCAAAGAGGTATGACCCTTCCTGCAGCTCCCTTAGTGAGCGGGTGTTTACGCCGTGATGACATCATATACGTAATGACGTAGCATGACGGTCGGACACAAAACTTCTGCTACTTTAATAAAAACAAGATATAGAATTATTTAACCTCCAGTAACGTTGCAGTCACGACAAAAGGATTAGTGTTACGATTAGGTTTACTATAATAATAACGTTACGTTATTATTATGAAAATTATATTATTTATAAAAAACCGAGGTGGATTCCTTACTTCCGCGGTTACACCGCTACAATCCATCAACTTTCCATTCACGACATTGGGATGAAAGCGTTATGGTTATATTTACGATATTATTATTATTACTACGAAAACGATACTACTGAAACGATACCAGTGTATGAAGAAACCTGGGTTTAATTTGTCAGAAGCTGACGGTGAGTCATAAACGCCAAAGGCCGATACGTACCGTATTGTTGGAAGAGACGCAACGCCGATGCTTTCGATATGTGATGGTCATTTTAACAATCGGTTTGTTTCACACTGAATGAAAAACGTGAAGGTAGAGCATAACGATTGTGATATATGACAGGTTCGATCATATGTTTGGCATGAACGACATACAAATCAAAATGGCGGTGTGTGGAGAGTCAGCCGCAGCAACGCCTTAATGTCATCAGACGTAATCACATCACCCTGTCATGTGACCAGACTCAGCTCTGATTGGTATATGTTTGAGGTGACATACAGACATACATACATACATACAAACATATGGACAAACACTGTTCTAGATGGCTCTGCCCGATGGGCTACGCCGAAATAAAATTAAGTAATTGAAATATAATGGAGCGTATGTATATAATGTATGTATGTTTGTATGAAGGTATGTGTGTATGAATGTATGTGTGTATGAATGTATGTGTGTATGAATGTATGTGTGTATGAATGTATGTGTGTATGAATGTATGTGTGTATGAATGTATGTGTGTATGAATGTATGTGTGTATGAATGTATGTGTGTATGAATGTATAATCATGTGAAAAAGTAAGTACACCCCATGTAAAGTTTTGACTTTTTCAACATACAGCTATTTGATCTTCGTTTCAACAATGTTGATAGATAAAGGTGATATAATATAACAAATATCATGAAACATTTACATTTTGTAGTCTATTGTATAATTTAAATAAACATAAATGCAAATTTCGCATGTGGAAAAAGTAAGTACACCCCCACATTTATCACTACTTCAAATACCTAAAATTAGAATCAGGTGCACCAGCTCAGGTGCAAATGGTTGGAACATCGTTCGAAAGGATGTTGGAGGAACCTGTCTTATTTAAACCTCAGACATTTAGTTTGGTTTGCTCTTTGTTGTTGAAGTGTGCGGCGTCACCATGCCTTGATCAAAAGAGCTCTCTGAGGCCTTCTGAAAGAAGGTTATAGATGCCTACGAGTCTGGGAAGGGATTTAAAAAGATCTCCAAACAATTTGAAATCAATCATTCGACTGTCCGGAAGATCATCTACAAGTGGAGAAGATTCCAAACAACTGCCAACTTGTTCAAGCCAGGCCGCCCCAGCAAGTTCAGCCCGAGAGCAGACCGCAAGATGCTGAAAGAAGTCTCCAAGAACTCCAGAATGTCATCACGGGACCTACAGGTAGCTCTTGCCACTGTTGATGTCAAAGTACACGAGTCTACCATTAGAAAGAGGCTGCACAAATGTGATCTACATGGGAGGTGTGCCAGGAGGAAACCTTTGCTGCCCAGAAAGCACATCAGGGCAAGACTAAAGTTTGCCAATTAACACCAAGGCAAAGACCAGCACTTATGGAACAATGTGCTCTGGACAGATGAGTCAAAGGTAGAGCTATTTGGCCACAGTACCAGAATACATGTTTGGCGAAAACCAATGACAGCATTTGACCACAAGAACCTGATACCAACTGTAAAGCATGATGGTGGAAATATTATGGATTGGGGCAGCTTTGCTGCATCAGGGCCTGGGCAGCTCACCATCATATAATCCACTATGAATTCTTCATTGTACCAGAGGGTGCTTGAGGATAATGTGAGGCCATCTGTCGGAAAGTTGAAGCTCAACCGAAGGTGGACCTTGCAACATGACAATGACCCAAAACATACCAGTAAATCTACCAAGGAATGGCTGAAAAGAAAGAAATGGAGGGTTCTGGAATGGCCAAGTCAAAGCCCGGATCTAAATCCCATCGAGATGTTGTGAGGGGATTTGAAACGAGCTGCGCTTGCAAGAAACCCCTCAAACATCGCACAGCTGAAATAATTCTGCATGGAGGAGTCGGCAAAAATTTCTCCCAGTCGATGTCAGAGACTGGTAGACAATTGTAAGAAACGCCTACTTGAGGTTGTTTCTGCCAAAGGGGGCAATACCACCTATTAGAGCCAAGGGTGTACTTACTTTTTCCACATGCAAAATTTGCATTTATGTTCATTTAAATTATACAATGGACTACAAAATGTAAATGTTTCATGATATTTGTTATATTATATCACCTTTATCTTTCAATATTGTTGAAATGAAGATCAAAATAGCTGTATGTTGAAATATGTTGAAAAAGTCAAAACTTTACATGGGGTGTACTTACTTTTTCACGTGACTGTATGTGTGTTTGTATGTATGCATGGGTGTATATATGCATGGGTGTATGTATGTATGTATGTATGTATGTCTGTATGTATGTATGTATGTATGTATGCATGGCTGTATGTATGTAAGTACGTATGCATGTATGTAAGTATGTATGTATGCATGGGTGTATGTATGCAGGTATGTATGCATGTATGTTTACATGTATGAATGTATGTACAGTGCCAATAGAAAGTCAACACCCTTTTCAAATTTTTCACATTTTGTTGCCTTTTAGCCTGGAATTAAATTGCAATAAATCAGAATTTTTCCACCTTTATTGACACATCGTAACCCACAACTTCCAAGTGAAAAACAAATTCTACAAATTGCAGAAAAGAAATTTAAAATACAAAACTAGAATATCTTGGATGGATAAGTGTCCATCCCCCTGAGTTATTACTTCGTGGAAGTACCTTTGACAGCAATTACAGCTGTGACTGTTGGGATAGGCCTCTACCAACTTTGCACACCTTGATTGGCAATATTTTCCCATTCTTCTGTGCAAGACTGTTCAAGCACAGTGAAGTTGCGTGGGGAGCGTTGATGGACAGCAATCTTCATTTTCAATTGGATTTAAGTCGGGGCTCTGGGCTCTAACTGGGCCACTCAAGGAGATTTATATTTTTGTTCCTTCGTCAATCCAGTGCAGCTTTGGCTGTGTCTTTCAGGTCGTTGTCATGCTGAAAGGTGAACTTCTGTCCCAATTTCAGCTTTCTTGCAGATGGCAGCAGGGTTTCCTCTGGGATCGTTCTGTATTTTGCTCCATATATTTTCCTTTCTATCCTGACAAGTGCACCAGTCCCTGCTGATGAGAAACATCCCCATAACATGATGCTGCCACCACCATACTTCACAGTAGGGATGGTGTTCTTTGAGTGGTGTGTTGTGTTGGGTTTGCGCCAAATGTAACACTTTGCATTTCCACCAAAATTTCCATCTTGGTTTTGTCAGACCACAAAACTTTTTTCCACGTGGATTCAGAATCTGGAGTGTTTTTTGCATATATCAAACAGGACTCAAGGTGGGCTTTTTGAGTAATGGCTTTCTTCTTGCCACCCTTTTATTACGGCGTAGCCCATTGGGCAGAGCCATCTAGAACAGTGTTTGTCCGTATGTATGTGTGTGTCTCTTTCCCGGAAGTCCTTGCAGGGTCCATATGTTTTATACCTCTCCCACCTCCCCCCAAGCCCTCTCCCTCCCACAGTTCTCTCGATCTCCCTGCTCTCAAATGTTGTGTTTGTGTCCTTCCCTGTCTCACCCCATCTTGTCTACCGCTCTCCTTATTTTGTGTTTTATGTGTCGGTTTGACTTTTTGTGCGATTAAAGTTAGCTCTTTCACGAGCCTCGACCTTGTATACAAAAAAAATAAAAAATAAAAATAAACCCTACCGTACAGGCCAGACTTGTGGAGTGCTTGAGATATTGTTGTTGCATGCACACATTTGCATGTTCTTTGACCAGTCTGTCATAAAGGCCTCTTGGTGGCCTCTCTGATCAGTCTTTTGTTTTTTTACTTCCCTTGAATTGAATTTTTAACAAGCGTTACGCCTAGGTCCCCCGTCGGTGAAGTGATGCGAGTTGACAAAGTGGAAGACGCCAGGCGGCCATCTTGGATTTTGACGTGGCGACCAAATTTTCAATAGCGTTCTTCCTTATGCCTAAATACACCCACACACCAGATTAGAAGTTGGTACTTCGCTTATTTTTCAAGATATTCCGCTCACAAGGTTTAGGCATACATGGCGGCGGCCATCTTGGATTTTGACGTGGCGACCAAATTTTCAATAGGGTTCTTCCTTATGCCTAGATACACCCACACACCAGATTAGAAGTTAGTACTTCGCTTATTTTTCCAAGATATTCAGCTCACAAGGTTCAGACATACATGGCGGCGGCCATCTTGGATTTTGACGTGACGACCCAATTTTCAATAGCCTTCTTCCTTATGCCTAGATACACCCACACACCAGATTAGAAGTTAGTACTTCGCTTATTTTTCCAAGATATTCAGCTCACAAGGTTCAGACATACATGGCGGCGGCCATCTTGGATTTTGACGTGACGACCCAATTTTCAATAGCCTTCTTCCTTATGCCTAGATACACCCACACACCAGATTAGAAGTTGGTACTTCGCTTATTTTTCAAGATATTCCGCTCAAAAGGTTCAGACACATGGCGTCAGACATACATGGCGGCGGCCATCTTGGATTTTGAGGTGGGTTGCACCCACACACCAAATTTGAATGCGGTCCTTCGCTTACGCACGCACGTACGCACGCATGCACGCCCGGATGAACGGATGGACGGACACACGGACGGAGGGGAAAACCATAGTCCCCCTTTCGCTCCGCGGTGCGACGGGGGGACAAAAATCCAATTCTGAATCCAGTTTTTTTTTTTAAAGAGGACATCATATGTCACGTAACCAATCGAAGCAGGGTCGTATCAAAGCGGGATTGTATTAAAGCAGGACATCTTGGTATCCGGGTATCACTGCCAGCAGTTATAAAGTGGCAACTCAAGTTATTATTATATATTTTTTACTTCCTTCTTTGAAAATCACTGAGATTTTGATTCTAAATAAAAAGTGCTTTATATTAAATAGTTTGGAAGATTTTTCAACCAGGACAACTTCCAGCTGATCAAGAGACCCTGATATGGTGACCACAAATACACAAGACAAGCCCCACGCACGTTAAATCGGGTCAAAGTTCAGAGATCGTGCGGATGAGTGATGTTGTGGTCCCAGAATGCAGTGTTGCAGAATGTGGTCATGTGTATGTTGTGGATGGGTATCGGCATCCATAAAGATGAAGTTGGGACATTGCTGTTGAGCCAGAGAGATGACTTGAGCTCGAACAACAGCATCCCTGTAACTGACATCAGTCAAAGCACCCATCAAAATGATGATGCAATCGGTTGTGGGAAGCATTTGGAGTCTGAATAACCACCCTGATGGCATGACCTTTTGCCAACTCATTTGGTGTGAAATGATGCATCGCTATTATTAAGCTGACATGAACCACATGGGTGACAATTTTCCAGTGTTGATGTGGGTCGTATGCAGACAGGTGGACAGATATTTTTTTGAGACATGATTTGCATGCAAATTCCAAGGATTGCTCACAATTTAGTTGAGGACAGTTCTAACAGTACATGGTGCATGTTCATTATATTTTACTTTGGTTGCTTTGCTCAACAGCGATGGTTTGAATAGAACATGCTTAAAATATGGCCTCTTGTGTTTAAATTCCTTGTACGGGAACTTGTATTACTAATGCCACTACAAGATAGTAGTTGGACTGTAGTTATAATTCACGAGTTATATGGCTTCGGCGAAGGCACATTTCATTTTTGCTTTTCATTGTTGAATAGAGCACTTGGAGTGCGATTGTGAATGTAAATACCAGACGGTCTTTGGCTCCCTCTGCTGGTACGGAGAGGAATTCTGAAATGTCCAAAATAAAAACTGGAAGAAACTTTCCGTGACGAAATAAATCTCCGCCCACCCCATCCCCGCCCGCTCTCACACCCTCCCCCCTCCCTCCCTCCCCCCTCTCTCACCCCCTGGGCCCCCACCCCCACTCAGAACAGATCAGGACACAACATAGCAAAGGGAACAGCAGGAGAAAGGGGAAACACCAACAGCAGGGCAGAGGGAGAAAGTTGACTGAGACGGCCAACCAAAAGATGTAGTTAACGATAATTGGTAGGAGAAAAAGCAAGGGATGAACAAGATGGATACGTAAGCAAAGTATATTGAGGGAGGTGGTAGTTTAACGGGTGCAGAAATTATCATGGTTTTGGATGGGGATGATTTGAGATGGTGGTGAACAGCTGTCTTGAAGACTTGGAGGGAAGAATGAGAATGAAGAGTGTGGAAGGTGGTTCCACGGGTGGGGAAAAAGAGGAATAAATGAGTGGAGGTGAACAGTGGTGCCCGATATAGGCAGTTTCATTCGGAGTGGTTTCTGGTGGACCATGTGTGTCCTGCAGATACGTGGGAAGGATTGAGGATATAGTATGGAGAGGGAAGAGGGTACAAGACCAGAAATGAGGCGGAAGAAGACGGAGACCAGCGACCTGCACACGTTGGAGAAGAAGATCGACTTCTTCTGGTGCCAGTTTTTTGGGCTCGATTGTGTTACTTTTGACTCCTCTGGTATCCTCAAAGATAGGTGTCTCCTGATCGTTTTTTTGTCGAATTGCTACTGTTTATTTTGTTGTGTTTACTGTTTATTTTGTTTACTGTGTGCTTCTAGTTCTATTTTCTGTTAAAATTCGTGCAAATTTGTGAGCAAGTCAGACTCTTCGTACCGTGTTTTATGAGGCCTACACAGTTCTCTCGTTGCTCTTTATGTGTCCATGAACGTCCATGAACGTCCTTTCTCTGTACTCGCTTTTATTTTCACCCCATACTTCCTCCGAACATTATACCATTTGTTTAAGGTCATAAATAAGCGTTGTGTTGGCTTAACGGTCAGGGTGCTGGCTTGGAATCCTAGGATCTTGAGTTTGAATCCCGGTCGATCGTTGAATTAACGCCAAGGGGGGGTTGACTCAGTCTGTCATCCTTCCGAGGTCGGCAAATTGAGTACCAGCTCACTGCTATTGGGGCACTGTATCAGCGGAACAAACGCGCTTCCAGAAAAATGATGCAACCAGCAGCCACAGGCTGCATATGAAACAACAATGTCTTAAATACAAACAAAAAATAAGAGCAATCAGAGATTACAGACCCTTGCTAGGGTGTGTTTTTAGTGGTTTTAAGGCTTTTGCGGTAAAACAAATATGGCGGCCGCACAACGTGACCGATGACGTTATCATTTTGTTTTCCTCCACCAATCTTTCCACCCGAGATGACGCTCAAGAAATTTCATCTTGATCAGATGAAGTTTTGTACTTGTCAAATTATGACGTCATAATGGAGGCACCTATGACATCATCATTAACATATTGTTGTGGTTTTGAGTCTGTCAAGTGAGTTTAATAAAGGTTAAAGACTGTCCCCCATAGTTAGTCACACAAGCAACATGTAGCCTCACAATAGTATAATTATGTCTTGTTATTTGTAAGCTTAGTCCTTTTCCTTTGTTAGTTCTGCATTGAGTAGGAGCCAGGAGAATAGGCCCTACTTGCCACCGATTTTCCAGCCACCATAGGCTCGCTCCAGTTTGCTAAGCATTGGTTGATTATTGGGCGAGTTAACACGAGGCAGGCCTAGGAAGGTCGGGGCGGAGTCGAGGGTGGAGCGGCAGAAGCAATGACGGTAAGCACGAGCTGCCAATCAGAGCTTGAGGGTGGTGACGGCGGCGTAGCGTCAGAGGGCGTGGTGAGAAGGTTCGGATGAGTTCCAGAAGGTTCGGGGGGCGTAGCTATAAAAACCGCTGCGCGAAAGCCCTTGACAGGACTAGCGCGGGAACACTTGAATGAGAAGGACTTGCATCGGAGGACTTGTATGAGAGGACTAGCGCGGGAACACTTGAATGGGGACTTGCATGCCAGGATTCGCAGAGGAACGCAGGACTTGCGGAAAAGGATTGGCGAAAGAACTTGATAAGCGGTGAAAGCTGGTGAACTTGACGCACTTGCACGAGAACGCACGCGCCAACCAGCTCGGAGTGTATCGAAGGAGACAAGTTGGCCGCGTGTGCGAATGGTACAGATACGCGGGCGCAGCCATACGCACTTATAACGAATACAGCGCATTTGAGACGCGCGAGTGAGCAAGGCTGAGTAACCGCCAGCCGCGCTAAAGTCCGCCCTCTGCCGTTCCACCCCATCATCTGCTTGTACGAGAGACGCGCTACGAGCCCCTGCCTTCACCTGCCACCATCTTCGCGGGACGTGCCGGGGACCGTGGAGAGCCGGACGGGGACCATCTCTCGATGCGTGGGGAACACCTGCCCTTCTGCAATTCCCTGTGTGAGTGTGAGATGGGCCCGTTGTCCAAGGGATAAGTTAAGACTGCTTAAGGATTGCTCTGTGTCTCTTCGTCCTTGAACTGTATATACGTGTGGGAATAATTAAACCCATTTGTTCTTCCTTTCTTCCTGATTCGACCGTTTCTGTGGTTTCTGCATTTGACTAAGCGTGGCACGAATAAGATCGCTCCAATCGGGTTCCACTAATTAAGACTGCGCGGACCACGTGTACGCTCGGCGTACTCGCATCATACGTGGTTCGTGCGAGGCTCGTTTCCTCGCTCCCAGGGCAGCGCGGGGAATTAGGTACGAGCGAAAAGGAGTCCCGAAACCCTACTCCGCGTGTGTCCGGGAGGGACGTAATACGTCTCGGTTCCGCCAGGCCCAGTAAAGACAAGGGGATTAATCCCCCCTTGATAAGGGGAAGAAGGCCGGCGTAGAGAACCGTAACAATATGTTATTCCCCATGGAGAGTTCTTTACAATGTGCCATGTGTCAATTTTTTATATGCAGCATTTTTCGGAGATAGAGGTGCAAAGTTTTTCGGTTTTCCCAAGATTGCGCCTGGACCACGTGACCTATGACGTCATAATTATCATTAAACAAGACCGAAAGTCTAATAGCGGCGTAGCCGGGCTTGTAAAATATTATAAACCACAAACACACATTATTAGCTTTTTAAACAGTCGCTAATACTGTTTATAATATGAAACAAAGAAATTTGGAGGAATCCCGACATCCATGACACGAGTCTTACTTACAGAACTGAGGGAAGATCTACTGTAATCTATATACCCCACAAGAATTGGATTAATAACATGCTATCAAAAAACAGAGGCGAATTCCTTACTTCCACGGTTGTTAGTGCAGTACACCACTTATCATTCATTCAGGAACCATACACCGACCGCTTCAATCCATTAATTTTGTATTCACGACATTGGGATTAAAGTGTTATGGTCATATTTACTTTTTTATTATTATTATTACTATTACAAAAACGATACGACTGAAAGATACACCACTGTATTAAGAAATCTGGGCTTAATTTGTCCGAAACGGCCCGAAGGTGAGGCATGAAACCTGAGGCCTATAGCCCTATATGTACCGTATTGTTGGAAGAGACGTAACGCCTATGCTTTCGATATTTGATGGTCATTTAAAAATCGGTTTGTTTGTGTTTCACACTGAATGAAATACAAAAGGCAGAGCATGGCGAGTGTGATATATGACAGGTTCAACGATATGTTCGGCCTGAACGAAATTGGATTCAAAATGCCGGTGTGGAGAGTCAGCCGCCATACCACCGGAATGATATCAGACGTAATCACATCACCCTGTCATGCAACCAGATCCTCAGCTCTGATTGGCACACGTTTGAGGGGACATACAGACGGACAAACACTGTTCTAGACGGTTTTGCCCTATGGGCTCTGCCGTAAAAATTCTACAGGAGGAGGTGCACCTGTGCTGAAAATGTACTGTCAATTCGACCAACAGTTGCAGAGAAAATCATATTTATTCTGTGCAGACAGACAGACCACTGAACTACTGAAAAGTAGTTCAGGACAGACAAACAGACAGAGCCAGGCAGACAAACGGACTCAAATGCAACAGCCTCTCCTTTAGCGAGGGTAATAATAATGAAATCCTACTCACCTCACACCCCTCCGCAAGCACGTGTTCTCACCCCTCCCATTCTCTTTCCTCCATCCACATCTTTGCCAGCCGATTTCACCTGTCCCCCTTTCTGTACATGAAGTAATTCAACATACTCCTTCACAATCGTTCAACCTCTTTTTTCTTTATTTTTTACTCAAATTCTCCCGTGCTTCACACCCTCTTCTATAACAACTCACTCTTCTTCTTCCTTTTCAAAAGGCTGTCTTCAAATCGCTCTTTCAATGAATTTTTTGAATCGGAATCAATCTTCCTTTCTCCAATCTCTAAACTCACCTTTATTCCACCCTTCCTCTAACGTTTTCAAACGCATCGCTGACTTGAAAATCTCAAGAAACCCAGTTTGTTTTGGATGCTCAAATTTCATAAATCATTCAAAACTTTCAAAACTCCCCCCTCATCCCTCCCATTCAAAACTCATCCCTCCCATTCAAAACTCATCCGTCCCATTCAAAACTCCACCCTCATCCCTCCCATTCAAAACTCATCCGTCCCATTCAAAACTCCCTCCTCATCCCTCCCATTCAAAACTCCCCCCTCATCCCTCCCATTCAAAACTCATCCGTCCCATTCAAAACTCCCTCCTCATCCCTCCCATAAACTCATCCGTCCCATTCAAAACTCCCCCCTCATCCCTCCCATTCAAAACTCATCCGTCCCATTCAAAACTCCCCCCTCATCCCTCCCATTCAAAACTCATCCGTCCCATTCAAAACTCCCCCCTCATCCCTCCCATTCAAAACTCATCCGTCCCATTCAAAACTCCCTCCTCATCCCTCCCATTCAAAACTCCCTCCTCATCCCTCCCATTCAAAACTCATCCGTCCCATTCAAAACTCCCTCCTCATCCCTCCCATTCAAAACTCCCTCCTCATCCCTCCCATTCAAAACTCATCCGTCCCATTCAAAACTCATCCGTCCCATTCAAAACTCCCCCCTCATCCCTCCCATTCAAAACTCATCCGTCCCATTCAAAACTCCCCCCTCATCCCTCCCATTCAAAACTCATCCGTCCCATTCAAAACTCCCCCCTCATCCCTCCCATTCAAAACTCATCCGTCCCATTCAAAACTCCCTCCTCATCCCTCCCATTCAAAACTCATCCGTCCCATTCAAAACTCCCTCCTCATCCCTCCCATTCAAAACTCCCTCCTCACCCCACCCATTCAAAACTCATCCCTCACTCCTCTCCTTAAACGCCCTCACCTTACTTCTCCCATTAAAATCACACATTTAATATGTATTTATGTATGTATGTATATATATAGACGCAACTCGTCATTCACATTCGACAATGTACTGCAGATTGTTAATACAGGTAATGTGCCGTGATTCGAATTGATGCAAAGCAATTTCAATCACTGGTTTTATTCTTCCAGGTATATTTCTGATTGTTGCATTCGTCCATTTGAATCCATCGAGATATTCTGCGAATCAAATGATCACTTGTTGCAAGTTTGCATTATGACAACGCCTCAGAATTTGCACTACAAGTAAGAAAATTCAGGAATTTTAAAGAAAATGTTGGATTTTCTTTAAACTACTGCAAATGGAACGTTTGCTTAAAGGTGGAAATAGTGCTTCTATTGGTGCAGCAGAGGGCGAGCAAGTTCCACACTGGGAGATACACACATGCATGCATGTAAATGTGCACGCAAGACAGACAAACAGACAGACAGACACACAGACACACAGACACACAAATATGGATGCTTTCAGTCCTGGTAGGGCTCCGTTCCACCTTCTTAAACGCATATATGGAGATAAAACAAACGACACACACACACACACACACACACACACACACACACACACACACACACACACACACACACACACACACACACACACACACACACACACACACACACACACACACACACACACACACAGAAGCACTTCACAGGTGATTATAGCAACATACATCAACATGATAAACTAGATGGTATTCACAGAATACTTACCATGCGCAGTCAACGTGCGAGCCAACTCTTCTGTTTATGAAGGGTTTTTTTTGCTTTATCCAATATGGCTGCCAGACCACGTGAGCGATTACATCATAAATTTATATTCTCTCATATAATTGTTGCATAGATCACACTCAAGAAATTTCAACCTGATCAGACGAAACCGAGATTTGTTTTTGCGAAATCCCTAGTTGTAGCTTTCGACGACATAAACATCGACGCGAAACCTCGTTTCTAACTCGCGAAAAATTGGAGAAATAGGATAAGCACAGCTAGTGCACCTATCATACATTATCCTGGCAGCTGTCATGCATGGGTCATGTGTTTGTCGATTACAAAACGTGATTATGGACCCATTTGTAGGCCAAGAATAGGTCATTGGGTTCTTGCTTAAATTATCCTTTAGTTTGCATAATTACTTGTTCAGCTGCTCATTTGGAGTGGTGCTCATTGTGCAGAATAAATTTTGTAGTTTTACAGAATATTTGTAATATTTTAATTTTATTTTATTTTCACCCTCAACCCATTCGTGCCGAGGATAACTTGGAAATGTTAAATCGCCTTTTCATAACATAGTTACCCTGCGCTCGTGAAGCGAAAAGTGAGGTTAAGCATTCAGTTACATACGTGTCTGCATTGCATTGCATTGCATTGCATTGCATAAAAGGTAGGTGTGTGTGTGTGTGTGTGTGTGTGTGTGTGTGTGTGTGTGTGTGTGTGTGTGTGTGTGTGTGTGTGTGTGTGTGTGTGTGTGTGTGTGTGTGTGTGTGTGTGTGTGTGTGTGTGTGTGTGTGTGTGTGTGTGTGTGTGTGTGTGTGTGTGTGTGTGTGTGTGTGTGTGTGTGTGTGTGTGTGTGTGTGTGTGTGTGTGTGTGTGTGTGTGTGTGTGTGTGTGTGTGTGTGCATTTTAAAAATTCATTTTCTCGGCAACCGTTGGTCCAACTGACATGAAATTTTCACCATAGGGGGCCCCCTCCTGAAGAATATTTTAATGAATATCATGACGTCATAGGTCACATGGTACAGGCGCCATCTTGGAAAAACGTCACTATATCTCTCAAACCGCTCAATGGAAAAAATTGAAACATGGCTCATTGTCAAGTACTCACCATGGGGCATAAGATATGTTGATGTCATCGGTGCCTTAATTATGACGGCATAATTCGACAAGTACAACGCTTGATCTGACCAGCATGAAAAAATAAAATTCCTCTGCAACTGTTTTTCTGAAAATTTCGTGCCAATCGGACCATGTGCGGCTCCTGCAGAATTTTTCAAATAATTATGACGTCATATGTCACGTGGTAGAGGCGCCATCTTGGAAAAATCGAAAAAAGGTTGCACCTCCATATCTCCGAAACCGCTCATTGGAAAAAAACTGAAACATGGCTCGTTGTCAAGTACTCCGCTTGGGGAATAAGATATGTTAATGATGATGTCATAATTCAACAAGTACAACGCTTGATTCGATCAGTAGGAATTTTTTTCTCTGCAATTCTTTGTCCGGTTGACACGAAATTTTCAACATATGAGCGCCGCCTCCTGTAGAATATTTTAATGATTATTATGACATCATAGGTCATGTAGTACAGGCGCCAATTTGGAAAAACTTCGCACCCCTATGTCTCTGAAACCACTCCATGGGAAAAATGGAGACCTGGCTCATTGTCACCGACTCCCCATGGGGAATAAGATATGTTAATGATGATGTCATCGGTGCCTTAGTTATGACGTCATAATTCGACAAATACAACACTTATCCATCCGATCATTATTTAAAAAAAATTCAGCAACTGTTGGGCTGATGGACACGAAATTTTCATCATAGGAGCACCTCCTCCTTTAGAACATTTTAATGACAATCATGACGTCATAGGTCATGTGTTACAGGCGCTATCTTGGAAAAACTCGAAAAATGTTGCACCTCTATATCTCCAAAACCGCTCGATGGAAAAAATTGAAACGAGGCTCATTGTAAATAACTCCATATGGGGAATAGGTGTTGTTAACGATGACATCATTAGTGCCGCTTAGTCTGATCCGTTTGAAATTTCTTGAGCATGATCTCTGCAACAATTATATTGGAGAATACACGTCAAGAGACGATGATGGTTCACGAGCGAGCGGTATTCAATGACAAAGGACGGGCTGTAACCGAAACAGGCCGGGACTGGGGGGTCGGGGGCCCACGTGGCAGGTGTCGGCCCCCGACATGCAGTGTACATGCCTATTTACAAAGGGCCCCAATGCGCTGTGTGCACAGGCCTTTAAGAGCCAGCTGTACGTAATTGTGTGTGGTGCTGGCCTGGAAATGTCAAAACAAAGGTTACTGACCTTGAAATGATAGAAAATAATGTATAATCAGTTATGAGGTTAGTTAGCTACACAACACCGAAAATTCGGTTCGATTCCGACAACTTTGAAACTTTGACCTTTGTGACCTTCAAAGGTCAAAGGTCGAAGATTCTGAAATTTGCTGGAAAACTTGTATTTCATGATGTATGTGATAATATAAGATCATGTTCGACATTTAACCCTATTAGGAAGCGAACAATGTAATAAAACCATAAAAAATCGACTTTTCTAACTTTTGTGACCTTGTGACCTTGACCTTGGGGTGAAAATGAAAAATCGAGCTCTGTGGCATTGACCAAATCGAGCTCTGAACACATGACATTGGCCTAACCAAATACCGAAACCCCTGTCAGATTCCACCAAACCCCTCGGAGAAGATGTAGCTTGAACTCGATTACCCCCTAAAAATACATCTTTTTCGGGCGTCGCTCCACCCACAATGGGCGCAATACGCCCACTCTCGGCAGGACACAACTAGATCATGATATCAACCTCCCACCCAAGTTTCATCAAGATCCGATGATATTGTTGCGAATATGGAATTTGGCCTCCATATCCGCTTGTAAATATTCCCCTATTTCCCCAATACTCCCCAACTATCCCCAATCCCCCATTCCCTAGTCCCATTGTCTGTAAACAACACTCTGTAGAACCGACCTTCCCCTCTTTCCCCCATTAAATGTCGTGCCCAGGTCCACCGCATCTCACGTAGACAACTTTCGGACATCTTGCTAGTTATTCTTAGTCTATGTCAGTTAAGGACTCGTTTCCATTAATTCCGACTCTTCGTTGCACCAGAATGTGATTATATGGCACCAGTAGTGAGTTTAGGACCTTCCCATGCCTCCTCCCGTCTTCTTCCCCAAACAACAACAACAACAACTACAACTACAACTACAACAACAATTACAACAACAACGACGCTGCGCGGGGGAGTGTGCGTCATCACACCGGCTCGGTTAGCCGCCATTGACAATGCGCTCCGGACCATGCGCTCCACGGGGTTACCACGAAGGGGCTCCCTGTCAGCCCCTCGTCAAGGGTGGAGCCGGTAACCCCCCCGCACGCACCCAATGAGAAGCAACGAGCCGATTCCATCTGGGGCGGAGCTAACGAGCCGAGGGCGTGTCACTCCCCGCCGGATATACGCGGCCACGTACCGGACGTGACGTGAGATGCGCCCCCAGCTTGAGACGACAAGACGCCACCTCGAGCGCTGTGAAACCTCCCGCATCTCTGGACCGGACCGGGTCGATTCTGCCCTGAGCCCAGGTGCACCTGGAGCCATCGCTACCTGCCTTTCCTTGCCATCAATCCCCGTGTGAGTCAGCCTTTTGTCCCGTTTATCTGTCGTCTGTTGGGGTTAATATAAGAGTGTGTCTAAGTGCTTGTCTTTCTATGCTGTACCTCTCGTCCCTGTAATCTGACCTTCCGCCCTAATATAATCTCCTCCGGAGGTCTTGAGAACCGTATCCCTGGTGTCGTGTCATTTTAATCCCAGCCGTGTGTCTTTTCCTTCATTGATCTAGCGTAGCGCGATTAGTCAACGTTCAGGTATAATCGGGTAACTTGTGCAGACGTGGTCATACCAAACCGCTCGGTAAATAACATCTAAGCCGCGTCTGTAACAATTGGTGTCGAGGAGTGGAATTCGAACCCGGGACTAAATTTATTAGGCCCAAATTTGTAGTAGAGTCGATTCGGAGCGCGTTTCCCGCGCGAAATTATAACGGCGAAATTTGATTTTGTTATACGGAAATAAAAACCCGAATTTTGAAAGTCGCGCTATGGCAGACCAAGACAGCTGGGGTCCGGTAGGGGAGAGTGAGACAGGGTCGGTCCAGGACCAAATTGAGGGACGCGAGGAGAGCGAAGCAGTGAGGGCGGCAGGGTCGCAAAATAGCGTTGTCACGCACGAGGTGGCCACGGCGTCCACGCCCGCGACCGTGGCAGCGCCCCTGGTGGATCCGAACCTTTTTATGTTGCAAATGAGGGCCCTTATGGAACAAATGGGTGAGCGATTGGAGGGCCAAATGGGGGTAATGGGGAACCGGATGGATGCTCAGGGTGAGCGATTGGAGGGCCAAATGGGGGTAATGAGGGACGAAGCGAGGGCTCAGAGTGAGCAATTGGGGGTAATGGGAAACCAAATGGGGGTAATGAGGGACGAAGCGAGGGGTACTGGTGAGGGATTAGACAATAATTTTAAGGGATTAGACGAGAAATTTGGGAAATTGGACAATAGATTAGGGGAAATACAGGGGGGGTTAACGGGGGTAGAAAACAGAATGGCCGCTCAAGAGAATCAAATGGAAGGGATGCAAAAAGGGTTAGAGGGGTTAGAAAACAGTATGGAAGGCAAATTGAGGGACATGAGGGACCAAGCGGAAAGGGAAGTTAACCAAATGGGGCAGCAGATAGAGGGGGTCAGAATGGGGGTAGAAACTAAACTGGATGCTCACAGGGAGGAAATGGAGCAGATGAGGGTGGCATCTGGGCAGGAGATGCAAGTGATGGGAGAGGAGATCAGAAGAGGTGTGAGTGAGGAGGTCGGAGGAGTGCGCGAGGAGGTGAGGCACTGTAAGGAGCGCATGGAGAAGGAGGTGAGAAAGGGGACTGTAAAATTGCAAGGGGGTATAGAGGAGTTGACGCAGGAGGTGGAGCAGCTGACGGTGGGACAAAAGGAGTTGGGGGACCAGGTAAAGAAGAACACAGCGGTAATAGAGGGTTTAAAATCGACACAGAAGGAGATGAAAAAGGACGTAGGGGTAATTAAAAAAGAGTGTCAGACGGTACATGAGGACCTGACGAGGAAAATGGACAAGGTGGTAGAGGTGATGGAGGTTAAAGAGCGGGAGGTGCGGGAGCACATAGAAAAAAATAAAGTGGAGTTAGAGGAAGAACTTAAAGGGGCGCACGAAGAAATGAAGGAGGTGAAGCAAAAATTAGAAGAAGTGGAAGAAGGGGTGAGCGAAATTAAGAAGCGACGGAGAGAGGATAAGAAAGAGATAAAGGAGGAAGTAAAAGAATTGGTCCAAAGTCTGTGTTCGGATCGTGATGATGTGCTCATTAACCGGATGAGGGATTCGTAGGTGATGGAGGAGAAGCGAAGAGAAAGAGGACCCGGTGTAAGTGGTGACCAATATGGTCGTGCGTATGATGCGCCAGGTGATTTAATAAGCTTGGGGGTCGAGATAGACCCGGATGTTCGTGAGAGGCCACGAGTGAGGTGTATGGCTGGTCCGGAGGGTATGGAACGAGAGGTGCGAGGTGTGGGTGAGCAAGGTTGTGGTGGTATGGAATGGGTAGCGGGTTGCGGAGGTGTGACCCATGCATCGACACCAACAGGGGTAGTTGTTGGAGGGACCGGGGAGGCACGAGAGCCCCTTGGGGGTAATGTACTGTGGGGGCCCGGCCGGTTCGGCCCCGTGCTGACCCCGCAAGGGGCGACGCACGGGGTCCGGCAGGCGGGCAACGACTCGCATACGAGGTGGTCCCACAAGGTCCCACTCGCGCCGTATGACGGCAAGAGTGATCTACGCGCGTACCTGGCGCAGTTCGACTGTGTGTGTAAGGGCAACGGTTGGGGTGAGGACGAAGGTGGAGTACACCTGGTGGCCGCATTGCGCGGCGCGGCGGCGGAGGTGCTGACGGCATTACCAGCGGGTGCTCTCACCCTGCCAGCCCTCCGCGACGCCCTAATTAATCGATTCGGCATAGAACAGCAGAGCGAGCTTGTTAAAGCTCAGCTCGTGCTGCGAAAGCGCAAGCCCCAGGAAGCCATCGGGGAACTTGCCCACGACATTCGCCGCGCAGTGGGGATCGCACATGCTAGCATGGCAGCGGATTCCCGGGAAAGCCTGGCGCTGGACCATTTTATCCAGGCCCTCCCGGACATTGAGCTCCGGCAACAGCTCGCCATGTGGCGCCCGCAGACTCTGAGCCAGGCGGCTGACGCTGCGGCCCGTTGGGAAGCAGCGAGGCCCCTGGCCCGGGGGGGCGAGCGTCTCGCAATGGCGGTCCGCCAGGTGGGACCCCCGATGGAGGGCGGACCCCTTAGGGGGCCCGCCCACGACGTGGGTCCTGACCTGGCGGGCATGGTCCGGAGGCTGGTGGACCAGCGCCTGGCGGGACCTGGACCATGGCAGGCGGCCCCGGAGGTGGCCCGCGGTGGACCACGAGCGGGTAATCCAATTCGGACCTACAGGGGGGGAAATTTGGAATTCCGGAGGCAAGCACCTTATCAGGTGAGGTGCTATACCTGCAACCGTCTGGGTCACCTGGCGCGGCACTGTCGAGCCGCTCACCGGGATGATCCCCGGCGGTTGAGGTCCTCAACTCCGCCCAGGGGGGAGCGGGTTAGCCGACCCCAGACACCCCCCCGCCAGACCCCGGGAAACTAGAAGGTGTCGGGCACGTAGGGCGGTGTTCGGCAGCAGAGGATGGAGGAGAGCCCTCATTGACGCGACAGGTCATTTATTGTGGCCAAATTGGAACCGGTAGCCTGACAATTAGATGCAAAATTGCCGGCGTGGGGGTAGACGCCGTAGTGGACACAGGAGCTAGCGCCACGATCATCAGCCCTGTGGTCCTTGATTCGAGCGCAGGTGGCTGGGATAAGATCCAGCGCCTGCAAAATTATAGTTTGCAGCTTGCTACCGGGGTAACGGCCCCGATCATAGGGCGTGGTTCTGTGACCCTCAAGTTAGGGTCGGTAAGGAGGGAGATAGATGTTTGGGTGGCGGAGGTGTGCGACCCATGTTTAATAGGGTTGGACCTGTTGACTGCCAGCGGCTGTAAAATCGACTTGTGCCGGGGGATCCTGCAGGTGGGAGTAGAAGAGCTGCCGTTAGGGGGAGTGAGCACGGCCGAGAGAGCGGAGCTGGAGGCTTCCGAGGCCGTGACCATCCCCCCACGGGCCGAGGCGATAGTGCCGGCCCGGTGGGCAGCTCGCCCAACGTGACAGGAGTCCTGCGGCCTGGTCGAACCGGTGGCAGCGCAGTCCATACCGGGTTTAATCGTGGGCCGCACCCTTGTAAAAACGGACGGACCGGTAGTGGCCGTCCGAGTAATAAATATGAGTACAGAACCACGCACTATAGTGAGGGGCACGAGGGTAGCTGGCTGCACCCCAGTTGAGGAAGTCGCGACAGTGAGGGGCGAGAACGTCCAGCCGAGCCGACCCCGGGGGGAGCCTTCAATAAGAAGTAGGAATTGGCCCGATCCCATTTGCGAGATGGTAAATCGTAGTAGCGTAGAGTTGGGAGGTACCCAGAGGGAGGCCTTACACAAACTGGTTGGGTCCCATTTGGACCTCTTCTCCCTGTCCACCGAGGATATTGGACGTACGGGCCTGGTGAAACATCAGATCCACACCGGTGAGGCCCGGCCTATTCGTCAGGCCGCCCGACGGCTCCCTTGGAGCAAGAGGGCGGAAGCTGACGAGCAGGTTGAAAAAATGCTCGACGCAGGCGTGATCGAGCCCTCGGGAAGTCCTTGGATGTCACCTGTTGTGCTGGTCAAAAAGAAGGATGGGACCACGCGGTTCTGCGTGGACTATCGCCAGCTAAACAACGTGACACTCAAGGACTCATATCCCCTGCCAAGGATTGATGACACCCTCGATGCCGTTGCGGGCTCAAATTGGTTCACAACTTTGGACCTCAAGAGTGGGTATTGGCAGGTGGAGATGGATAGGGCAGGGAAGGAGCAAACGGCATTTTCCACAGGTAAGGGACTGTATCAGTTTACTGTGATGCCGTTTGGTTTGTGTAACGCCCCCGCCACCTTTGAAAGATTGATGGGGCATGTACTGGGCGGCATGCCATGGCAATCATGCCTGGTGTACCTGGATGACGTCCTGGTACATGCCCAAACGTTCCCCCAGGCAGTAGCTAATTTGGACCAGGTGTTCGGGTGCCTCAGACAGGCAGGGTTGAAGCTGAACCCGAGTAAGTGCACTTTGTTTGCAAGAGAGGTGGCCTATCTAGGTCACGTGATCGGCCGCGAGGGGGTAAAAACGGACCCAGACAAAATTAAAGCGGTAGAGGAGTGGCCCGCACCACGTACCATCAAAGAGGTGCGGGGATTTTTGGGACTCTGCTCCTACTACCGGCGCTTTGTGGCGAAATTTGCGGAGTTGGCCCGTCCCCTCCACCGGCTTACGGAGAAGGGGACGCGATTTAATTGGACACGGGAGTGCCACGAGGCCTTCCAAAAATTGAAGGGGTGTCTAACATCCGCACCCCTTCTAGCTTACCCCACTAGCGACGGGGCATTTACCCTGGACACGGATGCGAGCCAGGAAGGATTGGGCGCAGTTTTGTCTCAGACACAGGAGGGCGTGGAGAGAGTGATTGGTTATTATAGTCGGGCCTTAAGTAGGCCCGAGAGAAATTATTGCGTCACTCGCAAAGAGTTATTGGCTATGCTGGCTGCCATGAACCATTTCCACCCGTACTTGTACGGGCGGAAATTTTTGGTTAGAACTGACCATTCCTCCTTGCAATGGCTCCTTCGGTTCAAGGAACTGGAGGGCCAAATTGCAAGGTGGTTGGAAAAGTTGCAGCAGTACGATTTTGATGTGGCCCATAGGGCCGGGAAGGCCCATGGTAATGCGGACGCACTCTCTCGGCGTCCTTGTCTGGGGGAAAACTGCAAATTTTGTGCGAGACACGAGGAGAGGGAACAATTGGGCGATTCGGACCCGACCCTCGTTGTCCGGGCAACCCGGGTGAGAGGGCCAATTTTGCCACTAACCGCAGATGAGGAATTCGGAACTTTGGCGTGGAGCACGGCCCAGCAGGAGGATCCTGTCCTGGGGCCAGTGTTCAATTGGGTCAAATTGGGGCACAGACCAAAGGGGGAAGAGGTCACCCCCCTCGGAGCACAAACAAAGGCATAGTGGGCTCAGTGGCAGACCCTGGAATTGAAAGGCAACATCTTGTATCGCAAGTGGGTGGAGGTTCCCTCTGATAGAACTTCCTGGCTGGTGATAGTCCCTGACAAATTCAAGAACGTCATATTGCAACAGGTGCATGGTACCCGCTCCGGCGGCCATTTGGGCAGGACAAAGACAATATCTCGGGTCCGCCGGAGGTTCTATTGGGTGAATATGGGGCGCGACATACAGGACTGGTGTCGGAGATGCGACGCCTGTTCTGCCAAAAAGGGACCAGCACGGAGGATGAGGGCCCCCCTTCAATTACATCAGGTGGGGGCCCCCCTTGAGCGGGTGGCTATGGATATTCTAGGACCGCTGCCCCGCACCCGCCAAGGTAATAAGTATATCCTCGTTGTAATGGACTATTTCACCAAGTGGCCGGAGGCCTACGCCCTCCCCAACCAAGAAGCAGGGGTGGTAGCGCAGGCCTTCGTGGAAGGATTTGTGTGCCGGCATGGGATTCCACAGGAGTTGCACACCGACCAGGGACGAAATTTTGAGAGCAAATTGCTAAAAGATGTGTGCAGTCTCCTGTCAATTCGGAAAACAAGAACCACGCCCTTGCGGCCACAATCTGACGGGATGGTGGAACGGTTCAACAGAACATTGATACAACAACTGGCACTGTTCACCGCCACCCGTCAGGATGACTGGGACGAACATCTCCCTTATCTGCTTATGGCCTACCGAACCAGCCAGCACGGGGCCACCGCATGCAGTCCAGCGTTGCTTATGTATGGGCGGGAGTTACGGGCTCCCGCCGACTTGCTATGCGGTCCCGTGCCAGACACAGTGGTTAACCCGCCGAGGGAGGGGTACGCACGTCACCTAGAGGAAGGCATGGAGCTAGTCCATGCCTTCGCCCGCCGCCAACTCCATCTGGCGGGGGAAAAGATGAAGCGCAGGTACGACGACCGGAGCCAGGGGAGTCAATACGCTCCGGGGATGAAGATTTGGTTCTTTAATCCCCGGAGGCGGAAGGGAAGGTGCCCAAAACTCACCTCCCCCTGGCAAGGCCAAGGAGTCGTCCTGTCGCAAATCTGTGACGTGGTCATTAAGATCAAAATGGGGCCACGAGCCCTCCCTCGGATCGTCCACGCCGACCGGATAAGACCTTACACCGGCGAGCAGGCGCCCCCGTGGATTGCCTCGGCTTTAGATGCCGAGGCGGGACCCAGTACCTCTGAATAAGGGGGGCTTATTAGTGCCAGAGGACTGGGGGATTGAGGAGCGATAGGCCCGGTGGGTAAGGGGGGGCATCCTTGCCACCCTTCCCATAGTGGGGCAAAGGAGCAATAGCTTATGGGGTGTATGGCAGTGGAAACTAGCCCAGGTGGGTTAGGTTATATTGTAGGGATCTAGAAGAGATTGACATTAGGTGACGTTAAGTTTAGTTAGTGACTGATACCTGTAGTGGGGACGCAGGTAGATTAGTATGGATAATAATGACGTGGGAGCGCAATAGTTTAAAGGGACGACTGGGAAGCGCAAGTTTCAGAGGGGAGTAGTTAGCTGAGATGATGCCGTGTGTGTGAGAATTGAACAGGTGTGATTGCACAGGTGTGCAACTGGACAGGTGTGATTGCACAGGTGTGCAACTGGACAGGTGTGTGGAGCAGTGTGTGAGTAGTGAGTGTGTGGATCAGCGCGAATGCGCTTGGGGAGAGAAGGGTGCAGGTGGCACCAGGTGTGAGAGCACAGGTGTGCAAGTACAGGTGTGTGGAGAGAGTTGGAGTAAGTGGTACGGAGTGGTGTGCATGGTGCGAAGGTGTGGATGGGGGAAGAGTGGACCCCTTTCACGAGTACCCGGGGCGGGTAGTGTAAGTGTTAGGTAGAGGGTACAGGTAAATTGTGGTTGGATATTGGCATTTGTGGTGCGGTTGCAGAATGGTATTGTGGATGGGTGCATTAGTGTCGTGGAAATGGCTGGGCGTGTAGCCTGTTAGTGTGTGTAGTTGGTTGGGCACTCCACCACTGTGAGGATGTCGGCCAGGTGAGGCCGCAGGTGGGCTCTGGGAGCCGGTAGTTGTGAGTGGGTGCCTGAGGATCCCGGGTGTGGATCGGGCAGCCCAGTGCCAGAGAGGGCACCGAGTGGGGAGAGTGCCAGAGGGCCTTCCCCAGGTAGTTAGGTTAGGGTAAGGAGCAGGTAAGCTCGGAGGCAACTGCAGTGGTGGAGGTGTGCAGGTGGGTAGACCCGCTGGGAGAGGTACACGCCACAGCCCAGAAATTGTGCGAGGGCACCGGGAGATGAATCGGGGGAGTGAGACCCCAAATTGAAAAGCACCACAGTTTGGCCAATGGGAATTGGTTTTTAGAACCCATAGTGTAAGAGGGCCAATGGTTTGGCCGGAGAAAGACCCCGGGTAGTGTAAAGTTGTTAAAGTCATTTAGGAAATAGTTAGGATTGATGAACCTGTCGCACCATACGCAGCCACTTACCTGTGGTGATGATGATGACTCCACACCTGTGTTTTCTTTGTTCTGTGTGCAGGAAGCAAGGACTGCTGTTGGATTTGTGAGACGCATCACGACGTGGATGAGACATTGGGGTGATTCCATCTCTCCCTCCCTAGGAGGGACTGATGATGAATTGGTCATGGCAAATTATGATGTTGAGTTGGAGATGGCAAATTATGATGTTGAGTTGAAAATGGCAAATTTGATTGGTTAGGAGGGAGAGAAGACGAATTTGGTTTATGGGAGGAACGGGGAAGACAGTAGGGACGTTTGTTGATTGGTAAAGTAGATGTTTATGGGTAGTGTTGTGTTTTGTGGATGCAGTAAGGGGTAAGGGAGGGGCCATGTAGGTTACCTGGTGGGGGGGGGGGGGCGTACGATAGGAACGTACCTGTCTCACCTGGTTCCCATGTGCCCCCAGTGTGCATTACCTTACATTGCGTGCACTTTTGCACCCTTACCACCTTACTCACTTGTCTGCTTCTTTTGTCTCCCACCTCCGAGGATCTGGCTTTGGGGCAGAGAGAGAGGAGAGAGAGGTGCTGGCTCCGCAGTTGTGGGCCTGCACTTTCGCTGCTTGCTGCTTGGATCGATACACCATATGGACCGCAATGTTTGTGGCCACCCACAATGGACCGCAGTTCTTTTGCGGCCAAGCACCACGCATGGATGGACCTATGGGTCAACGTGGCACCTATGCCATACAAGGTGAACCACTAACAGTTGGCCCCCTGACGGCCACAATAAAGAAATGGACGCGGTTGGCGCCTTTCTTTATTTTTCAAAGGAAGTAAGAAGGCCAAGTGCACCACACGAAGGCAAGACCAGCGGCAGAACATCGGCCGGCTGCGGCACCACACAATGATCACTAAACATTTTATTGGTGCACCGGATGGTGCTGACTGTGTGAAGGGGTGGTGCTTTTCGTGCTGGGAAAGGGTGCTCTGCACGTTATTAAAGGCCGTAGGCCACAGAGCACTCGTGGGTTGGTGTATCGATGCTGGCATGCGTGCGCTCTCTATGCATAACATCTGCATGTGTCCCTCCAAAAACAGGTCCTGGATCGTAGTGTAAATATCAGCGTAGTCTTGTAAAAAATGCTCCCTACCGGCTGTATGTTTAGTTTGAGAATTCTTTCCGGATTCGGTTATCCTGTGGGTGTGTTTCTGAGAGGAGAAGGGTGCAACGTCGCAGGGGGACATATTTACTCATTTGTGAATATCTGTAAAACTGTCGCACTCAGGGTAGAGTTAATAGTAGTGGGAACTACATCTGAGTGCCACACTAAACTAGGTAAAAATTTATCGGGTCGGGACGCCCCGAGGGTAGAGAAGGGTGCAATGTTGCGAATATGGAATTTGGCCTCCATATCCGCTTGTAAATATTCCCCTATTTCCCCAATACTCCCCAACTATCCCCAATCCCCCATTCCCTAGTCCCATCGTCTGTAAACAACACTCTGTAGAACCGACCTTCCCCTCTTTCCCCCATTAAATGTCGTGCCCAGGTCCACCGCATCTCACGTAGACAACTTTCGGACATCTTGCTAGTTATTCTTAGTCTATGTCAGTTAAGGACTCGTTTCCATTAATTCCGACTCTTCGTTGCACCAGAATGTGATTATATGGCACCAGTAGTGAGTTTAGGACCTTCCCATGCCTCCTCCCGTCTTCTTCCCCAAACAACAACAACAACTACAACTACAACTACAACAACAATTACAACAACAACGACGCTGCGCGGGGGAGTGTGCGTCATCACACCGGCTCGGTTAGCCGCCATTGACAATGCGCTCCGGACCATGCGCTCCACGGGGTTACCACGAAGGGGCTCCCTGTCAGCCCCTCGTCAAGGGTGGAGCCGGTAACCCCCCCGCACGCACCCAATGAGAAGCAACGAGCCGATTCCATCTGGGGCGGAGCTAACGAGCCGAGGGCGTGTCACTCCCCGCCGGATATACGCGGCCACGTACCGGACGTGACGTGAGATGCGCCCCCAGCTTGAGACGACAAGACGCCACCTCGAGCGCTGTGAAACCTCCCGCATCTCTGGACCGGACCGGGTCGATTCTGCCCTGAGCCCAGGTGCACCTGGAGCCATCGCTACCTGCCTTTCCTTGCCATCAATCCCCGTGTGAGTCAGCCTTTTGTCCCGTTTATCTGTCGTCTGTTGGGGTTAATATAAGAGTGTGTCTAAGTGCTTGTCTTTCTATGCTGTACCTCTCGTCCCTGTAATCTGACCTTCCGCCCTAATATAATCTCCTCCGGAGGTCTTGAGAACCGTATCCCTGGTGTCGTGTCATTTTAATCCCAGCCGTGTGTCTTTTCCTTCATTGATCTAGCGTAGCGCGATTAGTCAACGTTCGGGTATAATCGGGTAACTTGTGCAGACGTGGTCATACCAAACCGCTCGGTAAATAACATCTAAGCCGCGTCTGTAACAATATCATCGGGTAGTTATGCTGCGGACAGACACACAGACAGACACAGACAGACACACACACACCCATGATGAATATAGTGGTCACTCTGTTTGATAACTCGTGAACCAATAAATTTATGATGTCATCGCTCACGTGATCTGGCAGCCATATTTGATCAAAAAAAAGAAGAAACGTTTAAAAACAGAAGAGTTGGCTCACACCAAGTTGACTGTGCAGGGTAAGTATTCTATGAATACCATCTAGTTGTTATAAAGCCTTTGGATCAGAATTGTACATCTACTTTGGACTGCACAAATGGCTCATGAATTAGCATTCTGCTGTTGTCTTTACCACATCCAATCGGTTGATGTGCAGGTAGGGGAGGGCACTGGCCTTTGAGCTACCGAGCTTGCGTTTGATTCTCGATACTGTTATTAGTGCTTCACAGGAAGGGAGTTGTCATTCCTCAAAAGTACATTTAGCTGGCTGTCCCGTATTTGTTGGTAAACATACTGTTCCTTATTATTTTGGGAAAATATGTCTATTGCATAAAAGTTATGGTTCCTATAAACAAATATGGAGAAGTTAGAGATAATGTGAAGTGTAGGTTGTTGCAGAATTATTATCATTAGCAAATACCCACCCGATGGGTGGCATATTTCTGATTATTGTTAAAGTCTGTCTTGCATTCAAACAAATGAAATCCAAATGAAATCCAAATGAAATAGCAACCAAAAGTATTCAATATTCTCAAGATCTCAAAAACTTTGCACCACTAACTCGACCACTTCCTTCAACTTTTATTTTGTGACTCTCAAATTAGACCTTCTTATTTGGCATTTACATAACCGGAAGAAGCAGCGACACACGGTTAATGTTTACGGAGATTATTTGCATCGCGCGACCTTTGGAACTCCTGGTGAGGCAAGCAAATGAAGTCACTACCACCTTTAGGCTTTACCATATGACCTGTAGTCCCCTTGGCAAGTTTAGTTTGTTGAGATTGCATAATAATAAGTAACGACTGAATACATCGACAATTTTGATAAGTGGCCAAACGGGCTCTTTGGTGGCATTTGGCACCCGGGCCAGCGGTTATTTGGAACCCTGTGCATGGTCAATTTAACTTCAGCTCGAAGGTGAAGGCATTTTATTGGCGGTTATATATTTCTGGTAAAAACAAGAGACTCCTCAGTATTGTATCAATTACACCTCTTTCCAAAAGCATCTGGCAAGTTTACAGTGGCTGGCTTTTTAATAATATCTTCCAGCAGCAATCACCATTGGTGCAATGGTCCGTGCAATTATTTTCTTCCAAGAAATGTATTGACATTACGAGATGAGGACAACAGCTTTGCCACGATGATCCACGTAATTAAGCTTTCTAATGGCTTACAAGTTGAATACAAGTTTTTTTTTTTTTTGGTGTTTTTTTTGTATACAGAGTCGAGGCTCGTGAAAGAGCGAACATTTATCAAACAAACAAATCAAACAAACAAGCAAACAAAGTATATAAAAAGGGGAGCAGTCGACAAGATGGGGCGAGAAGGGGAGGAAGCACACAAACAACATTTGAGAGCAGGGACATCGGGAGATGTTTTTGGAGGGAGAGGGCCTGGGGGGAGGCAGGATAGGTATAAAACGGAAGGACACCAAGGACTTCCAGGAAAGAAGTCAAAAGTCACCTCAAAAAAGTGGATTTGGGGTGAAATTAGTGGGGGTAGAAAAGATCAAGGTTTTGGATTGGGGAAGATAAGAGATGGTGGTGCACAGCCGTTTTAAAGACCTGGAGGGAGGAGTGGGATTGAAGAGAGTGAGGGAGTTTGTTCCAGAGGTGGGAGAAAAGAGGAATGAAGGAGTGAAGGTGAGCAGAGAGTCTTGATTTTGGCAGTTTAACCATAAGAGGGTTGCAGGCAGATCTTGTGCGACCTGCAGGAATATTTGGGGGACAGAGCCCAGAGAGAGCTGGGGGAGCAAGGCCGGAGAGGAGTCGGTAGAAGACGGAAAGACCACCAACCTGCCTGCGGTGATTAAGTGAAAGGCCCTCGGAGATAGCGTCATCGCGGGAGATTCCAATGATTCTGAACGCTTTGGTTTCAACAGCGTGAAGACGAGCTAGGTGTGAGGCAGGAGCACCAGCCCAGAGGGGAAAGCAGGACTCCATTGAGCTGCGGACGAAAGCCTTGTATGTGGTGAGGAGCTCAGGTGTGCCAAGGAAGGACTTCGCACGACGGAGGATGCCCAGTCGGCGACTGGCTTTGGAGGCCAGCTTGGAAATGTGGTTTTCCCAGGAAAGATCATGGCAGATAGTGAGACCCAAAAGCTTGAGTGACAGAACTTCTTGGAGAGGATTATTCAGAAAGTAGATGGGAGGGTTTTCCAGTCGGTCTTTTCGGAGAGACATCGTAAGAGTGTGAGATTTGTCAGGATTGAAAGACATGTTCCACTTGTTTGCCCAGTCTGTGATTTTGTCCAGGTCTGCAGAGAGTGAGGAGGCTGCAGACTGCCGATCTGAGGGATGAGGAATGGAGCGGCAGAGAGTGGAGTCATCAGCAAAGAGATAGAGAGGATTTTCAAGAGAGTCGGAGAGATCATTGATGAAGACCAGAAAAAGCACAGGGCCCAGAACACTGCCTTGGGGAACTCCAGCCTGAACAGAAAGAGGAGATGAGAGAAACCCATTCAGGGCCACACGTTGACTACGACTAGAGAGGAAGTCCGCCAGCCATGCGTGGATATTTCCATGGATACCAAAGGCGGAGAGTTTGGTGAGCAGAGCGGGGTGCCAGACCGTATCGAAGGCACGTGATACGTCGAGGGAGACAGCTCTAATTTCCTGTTTGGCATTGAGGACCTCCATCCATTGTTGAGACAGCAGAAGCAGCATGTCCAGAGTAGTGTAACCTGGTCTGAAACCAAATTGCTGATCAGAGATCAAGCCATTGGAGAAGAGGAAAGATTTCATATCCAAAGCAATGATGGATTCCATGACTTTGCTGATAATTGGGAGAAGGCTGATTGGTCTGTAGTTGCTAGGATCTGTTTTTGCACCTTTTTTGTGCAAAGCGGTGATGTTGGCTGATTTCCAAGCAGATGGCAGTTGACCTTGAGCAAAAGAGAGGGTGAAGAGAACAGAGAGAGGGAGTGAAAGAGCGGAAGAACAGGATTTTAGGACCCGTGGGCTGATGCCGTCAGGTCCAGTTGCAGAATCAGAGTCGAGGGTTGACAGAAACTTTCCACCTTGTCAAGAGGAAAGGACACCGAGTCCAGGAGCAGCTGGGTACGACTGGGTATGGTGGGTACAGAGAGGGATGGGTTTGGGACACAAGATTTAGAGGCAAACACAGAGTTGAGGCATTCAGCTTTTTCACGTGCGGAGTCAGCTGTGTAGCCGTTTGAGGTAAGGGAGGGGGATGCAGGGGGAACAAACACCAGAAACAGATTTGACCAGACGCCACCAGGATTTGGAAGAGGGAGACAGATAAGAGAGTTCGGTCTTGAGAACGGAGAGATATTGTTTCCTGGCTCTCCTGAGGGTGGACACACACTTGTTTCGGGCTTTGTGAAAGGAAATGAGATTTCCTTCCGTTGGATTTGCTTTCCAGGAGACGAAGGCAAGTTGTTTCTGGGCAACAGCCTCACCACAAGATTCCGTGTACCATGGACGGGAGGAAGGGTATGACAACTGAAGACGAGATGGGATCAATCTGTGCATGAGAGAAAGCAATTTACTTTGGAAGAATTCCCAGGATGAGTTGTTGTCAGAGGTGGTAGAGATGGGAGATCAGTCCAGATGATTGATGGCTGCTTGAAGACTGTGCCAGTTGGCCTGAGTGAAATGCCAGACTCATCGACGCTGAG